>NW_011124505.1:0-1278 GCF_000146605.3 Meleagris gallopavo
ACAGTAAACAACGTGCTCGTCCCTAACTTCCCGTACCGTTCGGTTGGTCCCGTTCGGTCCGTAACGTCGTACCGTACGGTCCGTACGCCGACGACGGGTACGGTACGCATTACTACCAACTATGTTGTACATAATCGTACGTGGCGACGTCGACCTAGGCCGACTACGGAAAACTAGTATAATGTTACTGTATCACTATATTGATGATCGTCCTGTCAGACATCTAACCTACGTACGTGGAAGGGCAGTAGGGGACCAGGCGGCGGAATTACACTTAACCGTACCTATTTAACAGCGAGAGGGGATGGGCTATAAATCCCCAAAAGGTGCAAGGTCTGGGCCTGTATGTAAAATTCCTGGGGGTGATTTGGTCAGGAAAGACCAAAGTACTACCCGGTACTGTCATAGATAAGGTTCAGGCATTCCCAGTCCCTACAACATGAAAGCAGCTTTATACCTCGCCTAGCGCAGCTGCTAAGGCCACTGTATAGACTCACAAAGAAGGGGCAGCTATGGGACTGGGGGAAAACAGAACAGGATGCTTTGCAACAAGCAAAATTTGCAGTTAAACAAGCCCAGGCATTGGGTATATTTGATCCTACCCTCCCAGCTGAGTTGGACATTGACGTTGCTTAAGATGGCTTTGGTTGGGGCCTGTGGCAACGCCAGAGTTCTATTCAGACCCCATGGGTTTTGGTCTCAGGTTTGGCATGTAGCAGAAGAAAGATCTAGTATGATTGAAAAACAGTTACTGTCTGCCTATTCGGTATTAAAGGCAGTTGAGCCAATAATGGAAACAGCTGAAGTTACAGTCAAGACCACCCTGCCGATTCGGGGGTGGGTGAAAGATATGACACACCTTCCTAAGACGGGGTGGCCCAAGCACAAACAATGACATGATGGGTCGCCTACATCAGCCAAAGGAGTAGTCTATACTCATCACCCTGGAAAGAAGAACTCCAGAAGATCCTAGGCCCAGTGATATATCACAGTGATGCACCAAAAAAATAATGGTCGCTCCACCAGAGAAGAATCCTGTTCAGGAGGAAAAATATCCTGTTCTTGAAGATACCTGGTACACAGATGGGTCCAGCAAGGGCAACCTGAGGAAGTGGAGAGCGATAGCATACCATCCTTCCTCCGAGACAATCTGCTTTGACGAGGGGGATGGTCAGAGCAGCCAACGGGCAGAACTGCGAGCTGTGTGGATAGTTATAACTGTCATGTTTTTATGTTGTTTTTTTTTGTTGTTGTTTTTGGTTCTCAGTATTCCGCATC
>NW_011124505.1:1851-3482 GCF_000146605.3 Meleagris gallopavo
TGCCTGGCAGTGGTTGCTGGAGGGTGCTTTCTTGGTCCTTTCCAAGCTTTTCAGGTTTGAATCGGTATCGGGAACTCTCTCTCTCGCTCCTGTTTATTTGATTTATTAGTCTCAATTTCAATCAGATTGTATTATATTGTGTTATCTTGCATTCCGGTATCATAATTAGTAAATAAGTTTTCCTCCATAGATTGTTGCCGCTGTTTTTTGTTTTCCTCCCTTCCTTCCCATTTTGTGGGCTGGGGAGGGGAGGGCAGGGGCCTACCGCCCCCCTGTCACGGGTGTAGATTGATCTCGTTAACTCCGTGACTGATTTTTGGTGGAGAATGCGGGCAGCTCTGTTTCTTAGCTTTTAGAACAAATCTCTCTCTCTGCTCTTAGAGAGCTTCGTTAGGCAGCATTATCAGTAGTTTAGGTTTCTGTGCTGGAAAACTTGACCTTGAAAGACTAGGCGTGCTGCCAGTGTTCTGGGATATTTGTAAACTTTGAGCACTGCTCAGTCTGGGTAGTGCCTTTTTCTTTTTTTCTTCCTTTTTTCTCCTTCTTCTTGTCAGTTTCAATTCATTAACCCTTTTTTTTATTAGACACCAGCAATGAACCCACTTTTCATTGTGGGGGTGTTGAGTAAAGGCTTACAATCTGTCATGTTATTCTCAACCTATTGGCAAATTATCAAGGCCATAATTACTTGTTGTGGAATTATGTTCATATATAACTACCTAAGGGCATTGACAGAGACACCTGCATGGTACCTGTATGCAATGTGATATGGTCTGAGTTTTGACATTCACATCCCAGATGGAATGGCTAATTTTATGAACAGCACAATGTTCAGACCAGTCTCCAGGCTTCCTTATCGGTTTGTCAGACGGTTTTCGAATCTCGAATTAATACTCATGTTGGGGTGCGTGCTATTGCTTTCCTGGATTATATTCCTTTACGAAGGGAAGGAGTCTCCTCCAGAAACAGAGAATGCTGACTGGCAGGGAATATGGAGAGGTTTAGGAAAGATCTTAAAAGCAAGGGGACCCGCAATGTCATGGGATTTTACTCTTGAACACGTGTGGGATCCTGAGAAACTAAGTCAGTATTTGAGTCAGGGACAGCACGGCTTACATAACTGTAAGGAGGTACAACTTAATTGGGGTTTGGCTTGTGCTTACTGCGCCCTATATAATACTATTCTGGAGAGAGAGAGTTTCCGAGCTGAGGTTCAAGCCAAAAGGGAGAATCTCCAAGTCAAATCTGATCAGTCAGCTCTGTGACAGTTTTTTTGTGGAGAATGCAGGCAGTAGGCCCGTGGGCTCCCTAAGCCAAATCTGATCAGTCACAGGAGACACCAGTAACAATATCAGTTGCTCCTGTGGAAGGCAAGAACTGGAAACGAGTGTCCACGCATCTAGAATGGAAAGAAGAAGAAGCGGAGGAGGAGGTGGAGGAAGATCCAGGCGAGGGGCCCTCCTCAGAACCACCACCATCGCGAAAAGCAAAAGGAAAAACTAAGAGACATGCAGAAGAGACTGATGATGAGGACATCCTTATTACTACCCGTCGGCCCCTGAAGATGACTGAAATCCAAGGTTCAAGAAAGGAGTTCACACGGGGCCCGAATGAAACTCTTGTTTCCTGGT
>NW_011124506.1:0-389 GCF_000146605.3 Meleagris gallopavo
CATTCAACTGTCCAAATTATTTCCATGTATGGAAGAAAAAAAAAAAAACATATTAAAGGCTTCTTGTGAAGCATTAGCAGTGAAGAAAAAATCCAGTGTACTTAAACATTCCATGAATTCTCTCTGCAAATTACCCACTTCGTAAATACTGTAGACACTCAGTCATTCTCCTTATCTCTTTCAATTTTGCTGTAGAGATTTTAATCTACACTATCTTTGGTTGTGCATGCACACATACTGTGTATGTACTACAATTATAAACGAGTGCAAACTAAAGGCTTTATCATCCAGTGGGATCATTTTTGAAGGTAAGTTGTTTAGGTCACCCAACAAAATACTCAGAAGAGTGTGTTTTTTTTTTTTTTAATTATTATTTGTTTGCTTAAAAA
>NW_011124507.1:0-483 GCF_000146605.3 Meleagris gallopavo
GAGAGGAGGGAGGGGGTGCGTGTGTGTGGGGACGGGGGGGAGCAAAACCACCGGGGCGGGCGCGGAGGCGAGCGATGCGGAGCTCCACGGAGATCAGGAGAGCCCCTGGAAAGGCAGCCTGCGAGCACTGAGCCTGCCGAGCGGCATCCGGAGGGAGTCCCCAGTATCCTCGGGTGAGGGAGGAGGACGGGAGGGCCGGGGGAGGAGGAAGAGGAGGAGAGGAGGTGCGGAGCAAGAGATGAAGGTCACAGAGCTGTGTCTGCTCGAGACGCTACTTTAAGATTCAGTTGGGCACGCGCTGCGGAGAGCTGGCATCAAAAGTTTATAACCCAAGGAGGAAACGTAAGTGTCTCTGGCAGGAAAGGGAGGGCGGCCATAAAAGCAGGCTGGGGGAGCAGAGCGGGCTCGGAGTTGGGTCGCCGGCTGGCTGCTGTTCTTTTTGCTTTTTAAAGAAGAGAGGGAAAAGGAAATCAGAGAAGATGA
>NW_011124508.1:0-1693 GCF_000146605.3 Meleagris gallopavo
GAATGGAAACCCCCCCCCCCTTGAGCAGTATGTTACCCAGAGCACATTCCCCTGACCAAAGCTCAAGGTGACACATTAGGACAGCCTCAAGCATAAAGAAGCCCAGCAGCAATGGCAGGACAGCCGAAGCTAACAAAAGTCCCTTGTAGGATACAACAACCAAAGAAATCCAAGATGAGGAAAGAAGCCAGGCTGTACTGCTGGCTAGCTGACTGCTTTGCTAGCCTGGACAAGTAAAACAAGCCTCTTGGAAAGGAGGATCTGTGTCTCTTAGCGGCTTGGGATGTCCAAGCTCCTGGCACCTTTGGCTCAAGTCTTGCAGTAGTTTCCAAGAGACCATAGCATTTGTGTTCAAAAGGCCCTCCAACAAGGAGGTCAAAGCTGGGCCCAGAGGAACAGCAGAGGACCGAGCAGGAACGCAGAAGGAGGCAGAACATGTCAGCAGCCCACCTTTCCCCAGTGGAACACGACTGATCCAAAGCTTCCTGCTGGGAAGCAACTGGGGAAAAAAACCCACCCCATGTAGCAGAATGACCTGATGGCTTAGTCTTACACATGGCGGAGGAAAGCACAACACAGCAAGCTCAGAGGAATGCTGCTCGGACAAAGCCCACAAGGCTAGCCTGTGTCTCCAAAGACAGGCCAGCCTTCCCCAGTCCAGTGTCATCACTTCCACTCTCTTAGCAGCAAGAGGCACAAGGGCAGAGCGGCAGAAAGCAGACCCACCCCAGAGCTTCCGATCTTCTCAGCCACAGGGAAGGGAGGTCTGTGAGAGACCAGCCTGGTCTCGCTGCAGAACTCCTCTCTGCCAGCCAAAGCTGTACCCTTGAGGCCCCTCTCCCCTCACTTGCACGGCTCAGAGAACACTTACTGCTTGGTGATCCCCATGTATTGATAGATGGTGACGGAATCGGTAACACTTTTCATGCCTCTCTTTGGCAACTCTTTGAAGCAGTAGCTGAGCAGGCGAGAGGCCGCGTAGTCTCTGCATCACAGGACACCATCCCTGGGTAGGCCATCATCATGCGGGCAGCCAAATTCACCTTAAAGCCAAGGGCTACCAGAGAGAGAGCATACGTCAGTGTAGTTGGGAAACCTTCAAGGCCAAGGGCAACCTCCCCTCCTGGGCACAAGACAACCCAAATGCAGGGTAAGTGGACCCAAAGGGAATCACATGTCTCTGAGCCCATCCTCCTGCCCCAAAGCCCCAATGGGCTGCAGTGTGCCCTTGCCTCAGCCCATCTGCCTTGTCCAGACCGACGTGCTGAAGCAGACCCATGCCAGCCTCACATTCTTAAGACAAAGGAGCCCTACCTGTGTGTTCAAACCTCTCAGGATGGCCACTGAGGCCGCAGAACGCCGTCCTGCTGCTGACCCTGACAGAAACTTGCCTGGCACACAGAGAGTGACGTGCATTTAGCAGCAGCCCTGCTACAGTTGTGCTCACCCTGTTCCATCCCTTCCCACCTCTCCCCTCCTCGGCACTGGGACCACACACACCAGCATGGGTCTTGGAGACTTAGAGAGCTTGGGGTGCAACATGCCCTGGTGGCAGGGGATGTAGGTAGGGCACATGCAAGACCGTTTGGGCCCTTCCCCAAGGCCTGATGGCTGCAACCTGCACCAGGCCACAGGCTCTTCTCCTGAGTGGGGAGGCAACTGGTGCTGCCTGCACACCACCCACAATGGCAGT
>NW_011124509.1:0-889 GCF_000146605.3 Meleagris gallopavo
TGCAGCCTTCCAGGACCTAAAGGGAGCCTACAAACAGGAGGGGAATCAACTCTCGGAAAGGGGAGACAACAGCAGGACGAGGGGAAACGGTCTGAAGGTGATTGAGGTCGGATGTCAGGGGGAAGTTGTTTTGTGAGAGCAGTGAGGTGCTGGAACAGCTGCCCAGAGAGGCTGTGGATGCCCAGTCCGTCCCTGGAGGTGTTCAAAGCCAGCAAGGATGGGGCCCTGGGCAGCCTGGGCTGCTGTGAGATTGCGGATGTTGGTGGTCCTGCATTGGTGGGGGGTTGGAGATTTGTCATCCTTGAGCTCCCTTCCAACTCTGTGTGATTCTGTGACTCAGGCAGCAGAGCCAGCAGTCCGTCAGCACGCAGGAATTCCATAGGGAGGAATGTGATGGCAGGCACCTCTGTTCTTCTTTAGCATCGTGGTAGAGCGCAGAGCAAATCCAGCAGGGAGAGGGGCAGGTCGTGAGGCTTCTCATGGCAGAAACCTTCTTTGTGAGGATTCTGCTGCCAGATTAGAGGAATCTGTCCCCTTTTTATCCTTCTTTTTCTGCCTGCCTGACATCCCTGGGCGCTTGGGTAAGAGTCACGTGCAGCCCCTCCTGAGATGGCCATCTTCCCTGAGGTAAGCCCACACAAAAGACCGCTTCACGGCCATTAAGCTGCGGCTTATCTCTCTCTCTCGTTGCACTTTGTTTATCTGTCCTCAGATAAACAACCTCAGACAGAGGATTTCACAACCCCACGACTTGGCCATCTGTGTCCCCAGCAAGCTTTGAGACAACGACTTAAAAGCATAATCACCCCCCCCCCATTCTTACGGCTCCTCCACCCCCCTCCCCCCCAAATTGCTGACCCCCAAATAAAAAAAGTTGGAAATCAATTTT
>NW_011124510.1:0-1263 GCF_000146605.3 Meleagris gallopavo
CTGCCTCTAGGTGCCCCCAAAATCCCCTTCACGTCCCCATTGCCCCCCCACTGCCTCTAGGTGCCCTCAATGTCCCCTTTGCTGTCCCCGCTCTCCTCCTCCACGTCCCCACAACCCCCACAGCCACCCCTGACCACGCGGAACGCAGCTCCGTGTCCCGGCACCACAACGTCAGCCACCCCCACCGCCCACCCCCTGCTCTCCTCCTGCCTTTGGGGGTCCTCGCTCAGCCCCCTCCACACCCCCTCGTCCCCTTCACGCTCAAAGAGATCCCCTGCCACCACCACCGTCCCCGCATCCGTCCCGCGCACCACCACGCTGACGTGGGCCCTCACGTGGCCCGGGGTGGCCACGACCTCAACAAACCCCGGGTGAGGGGCGTAAGGGACCCCCCGATCCAACCCGTTGGGTAAGAAGACCCCATCCCCGCAGCTGAGGTCGAACCCCACTAAAAGAGCAGCGGAAGGGAAAAGGTTGAGGTTCCCCACGTGATCCGAGTGGCCGTGGGTGCACAGCACGTGGGTGACGTCCCGTGGGGAAACCCCAAGGGCTTCCAGGTCATCCAGGAGGCGCCGACGTCCCCACGGCCCCCCCGTGTCCACCAGGGCGGTGACGGGACCCCCACGCACCAGGGTGATGGAGCAGTCGGCCTCGAAGCTCCCGTCGGCTCTGGGACGGCTGAAGCCCTCCTGGAGGATGGTGAGGCTGTAGGGGGATCCCGGGATCTGTCGGGATCCCAGCGGGGCGGTCCGGACGGTGGGGAACATGGCGGGGGTCTCGGGGAGCTGCAAACGGGGGTGGCCGAAACCCCGGTGTTCATCCCGCTGAGGAGCCCCGTTCACCCGGCGGGTCCCCCACTGTCCCCCGAGACCCCAACGGTTCCCCCGTTGACCCCACAGGTCTTCCCGTGGCCCCGCTGGTCCCCCCCCATTGCCCCCTTGGACCCCAAAAGTCTTCCCCTTGCCTCCAGCAGTCTGTCCCATTGCCCCCCTTGACCCCAATGGTCTCTCCCATTGCCCCCCCCCACGGCTCCAGTGGTCTCTCCCATTGCCTCCCTTAACCCCAAAGCTCTTCCCCACAACCCCAGTGGTCTCCCCTACTGCCCACCTTGACCCCAAAAGTCTTCCCCACAACCCCACTGGTCTCTCCCATTGCCCCCCTTGACCCCACAGTTCTTCCCCACAACCCCACTGGTCTCTCCCATTGCCCCCCTTAACCCCAATGATCTTTCCCTTGCCCCCAACAACCCCAATGGTCTCCCCC
>NW_011124510.1:3255-4113 GCF_000146605.3 Meleagris gallopavo
ACAGACCCCAACATTGGGGTCTCCTTCTGTTGCCCCCATAAGGTTTTGTGCTTTTCTAGGGGCTGCCCTGCGTCTGCGGGGGGAGGAAGAGGAAGGGAGAAGGAAGAGGAAGGAAAGAAGGAAAAGAAAAAGGAAAAAAGGAAGAGGAAAAGGGAAAGGATAAAGGGAAGAGAGTGGCAACGAAGAAGAGAAGAAAGAGATAAAAGGAAGAGTGAGGAGAAGGAAGGAAGGAGAAGTAAGAGAGATTGTAAGAGAAGAAAAAGGGGAGAGAAAGAAGAAAAAGGGGAAAAAGGAGAAAAAGAGAAGAAATAAGTGAAAGAAAGGAAAATAAAGAGAGAAAGAAAAGGGGAGAAGAACAGGAGAAAGAGAAAGGAGAAAAAGGAAGAAGGAGAAGAAAGAGAAGGGAGAGGAAAGAAGGAAAGGTAGGAGAAAAAAGAAAGTGGAAAAAGAAGAAGAAAGGAGACGATATAGAAAAGAAAAGGAAAAAGAGAAAGAAAAGAAAAGAAAGGATTGAAGAAGAAAAAGATTGAGAAAGAAACAGGAACTGAAAAAGAAGGAAGAGGAAAAAGTGGAAGAGAAAGAAAGGAGAATAAAAAGAAAATAGAAGGGAAAAGGAAACGCAGGAAGTGAAGAGGAAGAGAGGAAAAGAAGAGGAAGAGAAAAAGAAAAAGAATAGAGCAGGAAGGGGAGGGAGGGAGGAGAGAGGAGAAGGGAGGGAGGATGGCGGAGGAGAAGAAGCTGAAGCTGAGCCACACGCTGCTGCCTGCCGAGTCCATGAAGGTGATGGCAGAGGCCGTGGGAGTGGGGCAGGTCCACGAGGAGACCTGCCAGCTGCTGGCTGACGAGGCCAGCGACCGT
>NW_011124511.1:0-384 GCF_000146605.3 Meleagris gallopavo
CGACGACCCTCTGCGCTCTGCCAGTCAGAGTCACAGAATCACAGGCTTGGATTGGAACTGACCATAAAGACTGTCTAGATCCAACCTCCTGCTGTGGGCAGGACACCTCCCAGTACATCACATTGCTCAAAACCCCATCCAACCTGGCCTTGGACACTTCCAAGAAAGTGTCAGACACATAATTATTGAACGTTAAGTGACAGTCTTCCTGAATACACTTAAAGACTCAACTTTAGAAAGGTGAATTGTCTAATATAGCTCAATCAGGGACTTGATACCTATTAAGACAGATACCTATTTAGATTTTCTGTCCAGATGGAAAAAACATTAATTTTGAATAAGCAAATTTTATTTCTCTCAACAGCAAGAATCCATGTGCATAAA
>NW_011124512.1:0-573 GCF_000146605.3 Meleagris gallopavo
CACTGACTGCGCCTTGCTATTTGAAGTGACCACGCTTGTAGGGGCCTCGTGCAGTTCTTGACAGCCTGCTCTCATCTTTTTGCCCTCTATGACTGGGTGGCCCCAGCAAACTTTCACATCTTACAAGTCACTCCCCCTCGAGATCATATATAGGCACGTTAAGCAGCACAAACCCCAGCGCACATCTCTGAGATACCTCTCATGCTTAGTACATAAGCCAACTGTACATTCACACTCTTTCTTCCCGACTTTCAAACGTGTTTTGATCCATGAAAGCACCTTCCCTTTCGCTGTGGCACCTTTGTTTTCAAAACCTTTGTTTTGAGGTCTTGCTGAGAAACCTAGCTGAATGCCTTTTGGAAAACCATATAACAGCTGGATGTTGTGGTGCCTCAGGACTCAATGGAAATGGGATGAAGGCTTTCAGGGCAAGGCAGGGTGTGGGCACATCATGCCCTGTCTCCCTGTGCAGATGGCTTCCTGCAGGGAGGGCAGTGAGGTCCCAGACCAGCAGCCTGCAGTGGCAGCAGAAAAACATCCTTGCCTTGGTTTTCAAGACTATCAATCACAATG
>NW_011124513.1:0-747 GCF_000146605.3 Meleagris gallopavo
AAACAGCTTTGCTCTGCTCGGCAACAAAAGGGCAGAGGCTCCGCCACTGAGCAGTGGATATCACCTTGCCCTTTTGGGAGAGAGTTTTGTCCCAGTCCCACACCCCCTAGTTCTACATAAGTATTGTGAGGGTAAGGAGCAGACTGGGGGCTCACTATATCCGGAGCACAGTCTGTCTGTCGATTCCTCTCCGTCACTTGTTTGCAAGGCGACTGGAGACCACATGCCCCATAGGGAGCCACAGTCGCATGCTGGGACCTCGGGGCCGATAGGGCCTGGCACCACCAGTCAATTTCCTTCTCACAGTCCTTGATGGCCCTCAGCCTCTCCACCTCTTCCCTCAGGCAGGCCACCAGACCGAGAAGGTCATTTATCTGGTCGCACCTTACACAGGCATTGCCTCCATCGCCTGGCACCATAGAGGCACCATAGAGGCCCATATCCACACTGCTTTATCCAGAGGAATCCCAGGGGCTGCGCCCTCAAAGCCCTTTCTGAGCTCCAGGGTTGTGCTGTGCCATGGAGCAGTCGGGTGCAGAGTTGATGCTCTGGCTCTGCGTCAGCATATGGCCGAGTTCTGTGCTGCTCTCCCTGCACCGTTCAGTTTTTCATTGCCTCTCTGTGTCCCATAGTGGTGAAAGGTGGATGTGTTCCTGCAGGAGCAGGACCTGCAGCATTCCTGTCCCTTCTGTAGGTCCTGCTCTGTCCCCGCAGTGCTGGGGGTCTGCCCTGGGGTGGGAGATGTGC
>NW_011124514.1:0-378 GCF_000146605.3 Meleagris gallopavo
CCCTTCTCTTGGGGATTTCTGCTTCGCAGAACCCTGAACAACAGCAAACGCTGAAAACCCCTCGTCCTCCCCAAACCACAGCACAGGGCT
Source organism: Meleagris gallopavo (assembly GCF_000146605.3). NCBI lineage: Eukaryota > Metazoa > Chordata > Aves > Galliformes > Phasianidae > Meleagris > Meleagris gallopavo. The sequence continues at coordinate 91 of NW_011124514.1, forward strand.
CTCCCCCCACCCCGTTGCTCTGTCAGCACACTGAGTGCTGCTGACTCGCCCTGCTCACCGGGGCTGTTTCGGGTACAGGATGAGTCAGGCAGCTCCACTCATCCTTTTTTGTACAGAGCATCCAGTGACAGCTGCAGCCCATTTGCCACATGGCCAGGGCAGACTCGTGCCTCACTGCTCCATCACCTCCTCACACACTGCCTGGATGCTCTGTGATGCTTTCCACCGCCCTTCTGCCCACACCTGGATGCACACACACACACACACACACACACACACACACACACA
>NW_011124515.1:0-1497 GCF_000146605.3 Meleagris gallopavo
CTACCAAGGAAAGGCTGCAGGGTGAAAACAAGATACAAAGCATACTTGCTCTGTGTCTGGCAAAGTGAAGCTGAAAGAGCCAGCACCAGAAGTGCTCTTAGAAGAACTACAGCCATTCCCTTGTCCTTTTCCTTGATGGTCACAGTTAAGGTCCCTAACTCTCGGTGGCTTCCTTCAGCACCAACACAAACAGCTTCTTAATTTGGGTACAAAAGGTGGGCATCTGCAGTCTGTGGCCTACAGGACCCCATCACCAGCAGCTTTGCTGTGGCTGTTCTGCTCTGCTTTCATTGCACAAAGTGCAAATCACTGCACCAAAAGCAACAGCTTTGTGCATGGCTGCAGCTGTTGAGGCAGCCTTGCTGCAGGAGATGCAGCCGTGTCTCAGAGCCGGGGAAGGATGTGGATGAACTCCTTCAGGAGCTCTCTGACATGCCTCTGGGATGCTGGACAGAGTCTGTGACCCAGGCAGAGGACTCCAGCTCGCTTCAGCTACTCCTGAAGTAACAGAAAAGACACAGGAGCTGTGCTCCACCGGGGCAGGGAAAGTTTGCTTCTCTGCAGAAGATGACTAGGAGAAGCTATTGCCAGAGCTCTCTGATGAAGATTTGGAGGGAGAAGTGGATTTGGAGCTGGGGAAGGATGTAGATGAACTTCTTCAGGAGCTCTCTGACATGATTGACATGATTGACAGCATAAGTGAATTGTCATATAGTGCAAAACCAGAAAAAGGAAAAATACAGCTAATACTTTCTCTCTTGGGTTCCAAGAGGTTGTATATCTCTAACTGAGAATTTGCACTGAGTCTGAAAGCTGGAAGTTGAACCGGTAGAAAATGGCAGCAAACTCACTCCCCTGCGCTGTTTTCCGTGTGGGCCTGACTTGTGATCCTGAGGACAAAGAAGCTGAGTTGTGCCATACACAGGCATAAGGTAAAGACCATGTGATACTCAATGAGGTCATACTGCGATGACCTCGAGTGCCCAGACCGGCAGCCCGCAGCATGCTCAGGGGATGGCTTGCAGGATGCACACGGGCCTGGAGAGCCGCTGCTCATGGCTCCAGAGCACAACTTCCCACCCGAGGTCTTGGCTGCCATGTTCAGTGAACACCCAGGAGAGCTGGGAGCCCTGCTGTGGTGGCTCCAACAAGAGATTGGATCTCTGTCAATGGGTTAGGGAGGGATGTGTGGCACTGAGCATCGCTGTGGGCTTCCTGTGCATGGGTGTAGCTGTTGAGGCAGCCTTGCTGCAGAAGATGCAGCCGTGTCTCAGAGGCCTTACGCTGTGCCGAGGCAGGACTGGTTCGCCTGCCATCAGGGGCCTCCTGCATCTGACCCAGGCCGCTCAGCCAGCCCTGCTGGCCACAGTGCTCAGAAGCTCCCGACAGGGAGCTCCTTCTGGGGGTCCCAGGCACTCTGCCACTGCCACTGAGCTGCCGCAGGAGGAACCGGGGCAGGCGGCAGCTGTGGGCCTCTCCACCCAGGGCAGGGACTGC
>NW_011124516.1:0-373 GCF_000146605.3 Meleagris gallopavo
GCAAGATCTGGTAAAGGAGGTTCTCCGCCTTGCGCTTCTCCTCCAGGTAGGCCTGGGTGCGCTCCTCCACCAGCTCCTCCAGGTTGTTGGCATACTGCTCCATGCGTGACAGCAGGTTGTCCAGGATGTTGCTGCTGCTCTCCCTGCAGCAGAGGGGTCAGTGGTTGCGTGGGGACGTTTGGGGGCTCCTCCTGTGGGGCGGTGGGAGGTGGAGGCACCTGTTGAACTTGCGGAGCTGGACCTTGATCTGGTTGAAGTCGGGGCGCTCCAGGACATCCTCGGCCCAGCAGTGCTGCATGAGCTGGCCCAGCTCCTCCATGTGGCACCCCACGTTGGCCGAGGGGCGGAAGCTGGGGCGCTCCCCACTCTTCAC
>NW_011124517.1:0-442 GCF_000146605.3 Meleagris gallopavo
AATTCAGGAATTCATTTCTGTAGAAGTCTGTTACAAGTTACTTAAGTGCTTTGTCCTTTCTCTAATGAATTGATGGCTTTTATGTCTAAATTGCTGGAAAGTGAAAGATCACTGTGCATAGATTAGATTTGTAAGAACGGATTATAGGGTCCCAGATAAACTTCTACTGTACAGTCTTATACTTATTTTAGTGAGACCCCTGGCAGATCAAAGAATTTGCTTCATGAAGTATGAGGTGAGACATAAACATGGATTTCCTAATTCCCAAAAGTTACATTCAAGGCTTCTCTGTCTGATCTTACCTCTCAGTGACAATGACTGCACGAAGAGTGTGAACCAAGTATTAGTCACCAGTGCTAGGATAAGAAAATAAAGAGACAAATCTAAAACCAGGATGAGGAAGATGCTTTATTTGACTTACTGAACTCCGTTCCAGTCATCT
>NW_011124518.1:0-455 GCF_000146605.3 Meleagris gallopavo
GAAACAATTTTTGGGGTGAAAAATAAAGAAATCGGGTCTCAGCGGAGCCGTGGTTGTGTGGGGAGATGCCGTAATCTGGGATTGCAGACCATAATCTGAGATTAGAGCCCCCAAATATGGGATTATAACCCCAGAATCTGAGACTAGAAGCCGTAATCTGGGATTGCAGCAGAAAATCTGGGATTACAGCCCAAAATATGGGATTATAGTCCCACTGTATGAGACTAGAAGCCATAATCTGTGCTTGCAGCCCAAAATATGGGATTACAGCCCCTTAATATGGGATTATAGCCCCAGAATCTTCGAGTAGAACCCATAATCTGGGTTTATATCCCTGTGCATGGGATTAGGGACTCATAATATGCGATTAAAAGCCCAGAATAAGGAATTCCAGTCCCATAATATGGGATTACAATCCAAGAATCTGGGATTGCAGCCTAAAATCTGGGGGTCCC
>NW_011124519.1:0-403 GCF_000146605.3 Meleagris gallopavo
AACCTGGTTTAGAGGGAGGTGTTCCTGTCTGTAGCAGGGGGTTTGGAACTAGATAATCTTAAGAGTCCCTTCCAACCAAAACAAGTCTATGACTCTATGACAGTGGGAAAAAATTGTGTATGCAAACTATGCAAGTTGTGTTCAGTTTTGGGCCTCTCACTGCAAGAAAGACTGGGGCCCTGGAATGTGTCCAGAGAAGGGCAACAAAACTGATGAGGAGTCTGGAGCACAAGTCTTACGAGGAGCAGTTGAGGGAGCTGGGATTGTTTAGTCAGGAGAAGAGGAGGCTCAGGAGGAGACATCATTGCATTCTACAGCTTCCTGAAGGGAGGTTGTGATGAAGAGAGGTTTAGCTTCTTCTCCCACGCAACAAACAGGACCAGAGGAAATGGCCAGAAGTTGC
>NW_011124520.1:0-614 GCF_000146605.3 Meleagris gallopavo
ATGTTATGATGTGGAATACTGATAATGAAAAATCATGAAACCGTGACAGTGACCTTGAGCCAACAGCAACAAGTCTATAGCAGCACGATTCTGTAGCGTAGCGTGTCGTACTGAGTCTATATCTAGTAGCAGTCCACTTTGAGCCAATGAAGTAGTGTTTGTCTGTTTGGCCAGCCAGCATCCAACTTTATTAAGCGTGCTCAATGCTTTAGCTGATGCAACACCTGGGGCTAAAAAGGATGCTGCTATTATTCCCCCAGTGTTCCAAAATTCTACGTGGTGAGTAATCATAGAGATATTAGGTGTTAGTAAAGTTATCCTTCCCAAACTGCATGGACCTCCTTTGATGTGAGAGGGGATAGCAGGCCATGCCCTGTCCCCACAAATGAGAAAAACTCCTGCTGGCAAACTAAGTGGACAGTTACTAGATCTTCCAGATGTTAAGTGAAGTTATAATTACACCAAGCAGAGTGATTTCTATAAGCAGCTAAAACTAGAATTAACACACTGAACTAATGATTCGATTCTTCCACTATAAGTTAAAATACAAACCAATAAATTCCCAATTTAACCCGTAACCCAACAGTTCCAGTTCTTGTGGTTCCAGATTGCTC
>NW_011124521.1:0-489 GCF_000146605.3 Meleagris gallopavo
AGCTCCAGAAATACACTGTTTCCATTGCGTCCCTTTGTCTCTGTCCAACGGCTTATCTGCTGGGCTCTTGAATGGTCTTCCCTTCTGTTTATTTTTCTGCAGGAACCAGTCCTCCTCAAAGTGAATACTGATTTTATTGGATATACCTGATAATGCCTTTCACGTGGAGTAAATGGTGTCTGTCAGCATATTGGCAGCTCCTAATATGACATCATCTTTTTCTGTTCCTGGTAGCTGTTGTTGTTGTTGACTCCCTGGCACCTTGGAATTATTCCACCCGGGTGATTTTACTTAAACAAGTATCAACTCTGCTTGGAATTGATACTGGAGTAGGAGAATCCGTTGTCTTAAGACTGTGTGAAAGAATGATCATTCTGGGAGATATCCATTAACCAGTTGACGAATTTCCTTGTTTTCATTTTAACTTTTCTATTAACATGCAGAATGTTGAAGAATTCAAGGCAAATCTTTTTGGATAGGTTTTGTGAA
>NW_011124522.1:0-448 GCF_000146605.3 Meleagris gallopavo
CCTACTGTCACCTACTGTCACCTACTGTCACCCATTGGCACCCATTGGCCTCCATTGGCACCTACTGTCACCTACTGCCACCCACTGGCCTCCATTGGCACCTACTGTCACCTACTGCCACCCATTGGCCTCCATTGGCACCTACTGTCACCCATTGGCACCAATAGGCACCTACTGCCAACCATTGTCACCTATTGCCAACCATTGTCACCTTTTGTCACCCACTGTCCTCTATTGTCCCCTATTGCCCCTTATTGTTCCCTATTGTCCCCACTGTCCTCCATTGTCCCCCACCGTCCCCGATTGTCCCCCAATGTCCCCCACTGTCTCTCACTGTCCCACATTGTCCCCTACTGTCCCCTACTGTCCCACATTGTCCACATTGTCCCCACCGTCCCTTATTGTACCCACTGTCCCCCACTGTCCCCTATTGTACCCACTGTCCCCC
>NW_011124523.1:0-4357 GCF_000146605.3 Meleagris gallopavo
CGGACCGGCAGCCCCACGAGGTGGGTTGTACCGGGATGGGGGTCCCGGGGGGGGGCCGCCCCGCGTCGTGCTCTGGGGCACCCACCGAACCGCGCCGCCGCAGGTGTTCGTGGAGCTGAACGAGCTGGTGCTGGACAAGAACCAGGAGCTGCAGTGGAAGGAGACGGCGCGCTGGATCAAGTTTGAGGAGGACGTGGAGGAGGAGACGGACCGCTGGGGGAAACCTCACGTGGCCTCGCTGTCCTTCCGCAGCCTGCTGGAGCTGCGCAAGACGCTGTCCCACGGTACGGCGCGGGGGCGACCCCGGGGGCTGCGCTCAGGGGGGTCCCCGGCTCAGCCCGCTGCCCCCCAGGCGCCGTGCTGCTGGATCTGGACCAGAAGACGCTGCCGGGCGTGGCCCACCAGGTGGTGGAGCAGATGGTCATCACCGACCAGATCCGGGCTGAGGACCGCGCCAACGTGCTGCGTGCGCTGCTGCTCAAGCACAGGTGGGTGCGCTGCCGGGGCTGCGCGGCGCCGGGAGGCTCCGGCCCGGGCACGTGGCTTCCACACCCAGCTCCGTGCCCGTCTGCAGCCACCCGAGCGACGAGAAGGAGTTCTCGTTCCCCCGGAACATCTCAGCCGGCAGCCTGGGCTCGCTGCTGGTGCACCACCACAGCACCAACCACGTGGGTGAGGGCGGTGAGCCGGCCGTCACCGAGCCCCTCATCGCCGGGCACGGTGCCGAACACGACGCGCGCGTGGACGTGGAGCGGGAGGTGAGCAGCCCTTCCTCCCCCTCCCCCCCCTCTGCCACTCCTCATCCTCGGGCGGCGCTGACCCTGTGCCCGCAGCGTGAGGTCCCGACCCCCGCGCCCCCCGCCGGCATCACCCGCTCCAAGTCCAAGCACGAGCTGAAGCTGCTGGAGAAAATCCCTGACAACGCCGAGGCCACCGTGGTGCTCGTGGGTACGGAGGGGTGGCGGGGGGGCTGTGTGCTGTGCACCCCGTGGAGCCTCGTGCTGAGCGCTGCGCCCCGCAGGCTGCGTGGAGTTCCTGGACCAGCCCACCATGGCCTTCGTGCGGCTGCAGGAGGCGGTGGAGCTGGACTCGGTGCTGGAGGTGCCCGTCCCCGTGCGCTTCCTCTTCGTGCTGCTGGGTCCTAGCAGCACCCACATGGATTACCATGAGATCGGGCGCTCCATCTCCACCCTCATGTCCGACAAGGTGGGTGCCACTGCCTGCCTGCCCGCAGCCCCGCTCCCATCCCCGTGCCCCTGGCCGCCGGTGCCCGGCAGCCCGCCCTGACCCCGCTGCCCGCAGCAATTCCACGAGGCCGCCTACCTGGCGGACGACCGGCACGACCTGCTGACGGCCATCAACGAGTTCCTGGACTGCAGCGTGGTGCTGCCGCCCTCCGAGGTGCAGGGCGAGGAGCTGCTGCGCAGCGTCGCACACTTCCAGCGTGAGATGCTGAAGAAACGCGAGGAGCAGGAGAGGAGGCTGCTGCTGGAGCCCAAATCCCCCGAGGAGAAAGGTGGGCTGGGGCACAGCGGAGTGGGCGCGGGGTGGCCGGGGCCGACCGTCCATCTGTCCATCCATCCGGGTGCAGCGCTGCTGAAGCTGAAGGTGGCTGAGGATGAGGATGAGGACGATCCCCTGCGGCGCACGGGGCGGCCCTTCGGGGGGCTGATCCGGGACGTGCGGCGCCGATACCCCCATTACCTGAGCGACTTCAGGGACGCCCTGAACCCGCAGTGCATCGCCGCCGTCATCTTCATCTACTTCGCCGCGCTGTCCCCGGCCATCACCTTCGGGGGGCTGCTGGGTGAGCACCGTGTGGGGTGTATCCGCATGGGGCAGTGCTGCATGGGAACAGAGCAGTGCTGCGCGTGGGGATGGGATGGCGGTGCACTGCGTGGGCACAAAGCGGCGTGCTGCACGGGATGGAGCAGGGCGCCTTGTGGGAGCTGTGCAGAGCGCTCTGTGGGCCGGAGGAGCGTGGTGCGTAGTGAGGGGCCTTGGCCCAACCCCACGGGCCTTTCCTGACCCCATACTTTCCGCAGGGGAGAAGACGCACGACCTGATCGGGGTGTCAGAGCTGATCATCTCCACGTCGCTGCAGGGCGTGCTGTTCTGCCTGCTGGGTGCGCAGCCCCTGCTCGTCATTGGCTTCTCGGGGCCGCTGCTCGTCTTCGAGGAGGCCTTCTTCACGGTGGGCAGGGGCTGCTCCCGGCTGTGGGGTCCCTGTGGCCACCCCCGCTCACCCCATCTGTGCTGCAGTTCTGCACGTCCAACGGGCTGGAGTACCTGGTGGGGCGCGTGTGGATCGGCTTCTGGCTCATCCTGATCGTGCTCCTGATGGTGGCCTGCGAGGGCAGCTTCCTGGTGCGCTTCGTCTCGCGCTTCACCCAGGAGATCTTTGCCTTCCTCATCTCCCTCATCTTCATCTACGAGACCTTCTCCAAGCTGGGCAAGGTGAGCTGTGGGTGCCGTGGGTGCCGTGGGTGCCGTGGGGCTGGGATGCCCCTGACGCCCCGCACTGCACAGATCTTCCAGGAGCACCCCCTGCACGGCTGCGCTCAGCCCAACGGCACCGCGTGGAGCAACGGCACCGCGGCACCCAACGGCACGGCACAGCGCGGGGCCACCAAGGTGACGGGGCAGCCCAACACGGCGCTGCTCTCCCTGGTGCTCATGGCCGGCACCTTCTTCATCGCCTTCTTCCTGCGCAAGTTCAAGAACAGCCGCTTCTTCCCTGGACGGGTGCGTGGGGCAGGCGGGACGGCGGCGTGGGCACGGGGTGAGCCCGGCTTTGGGGGCACAGTGAGCCCAAGGGCGGTCGGGGAATTTGGGGCCGGGCTGATTCCATCCTTCCAACAGATCCGGCGCCTGATCGGGGACTTCGGGGTGCCCATCGCCATCCTGGTGATGGTTCTGGTGGACTACAGCATCCGCGACACCTACACGCAGGTCAGCGCCCAGGACCCCCACGCGCTCCCCCTGCCCCTCAGGGGATGCTGACCCCGGTATCTGGCTCTCTCTGCCTGGAGCCCTTTGGGTTGGGCCCTGCTAGGGTCCCCAGTGTGGGATGGGGGCAGCCCTCTCCCCGTGGGAGCCGGTGACCCTACAGCGTCCCGTGCCCCCGCAGAAGCTGAGCGTGCCCAGCGGCTTCTCGGTGACGGCCCCCGATAAGCGGGGCTGGGTGATCAACCCGCTGGGCGAGAGGAGCGACTTCCCGGTGTGGATGATGGTGGCCAGCGGCCTCCCCGCCGTCCTCGTCTTCATCCTCATCTTCATGGAGACGCAGATCACCACGTGAGCGCAGCGGGGCCGGGCTGGGACGTGCACAGGGCTGGGAGCGCCGTGCCGAGCTGAGCTGTGCCGTGCCGTGCTGCGCTCGTTGGGCCAAACTGTGCTGTGCTGAGCTACGCTGAGCCATTCCAAGCTGTGCTGTGCCATGCTCTGCTCTACCGTGCCGTGCTGTGCTGCGCCGTGCCAAACTGCCCCATGCCATGTCATGCTGAGCCATGCCCGCCTGGGCCACGCTGTGCTGTGCGCTACCAAGCCATGCCTCATAGTGCTGAGCCTTGCCAAACTGTGCCATTCCATGTCAGGACAACGCGTGCCATGCCATACCGTGCTGACCCTTGCCAAACTGTGCCATGCCATCTTAAGCTATGCCATGCTGAGCCATTCTAAGCTGTGCCGTGCCGTGCCATGCTGAGCCGTGCCCACCCGTGCTGAGCCGAGCGCTGCCAACGGTCCGCCCTTGTGCCCAGGCTGATCATCAGCAAGAAGGAGCGGATGCTGCAGAAGGGCTCCGGGTTCCACCTCGACCTGCTGCTCATCGTGGCCATGGGAGGATTCTTTGCTCTCTTCGGGCTGCCCTGGCTCGCCGCCGCCACCGTGCGCTCCGTCACGCACGCCAACGCCCTCACCGTCATGAGCAAGGCGGTGGCACCGGGGGACAAACCCAAGATCCAGGAGGTGAAGGAGCAGCGCGTCACCGGGCTGCTGGTGGCCGTGCTCGTCGGTAGGTGCCTGCCGGGACGTGGCCGTGGGGCTCCGGCGTTTCCTCCTCGCACGCCACTGCTGACCCCCCCCCCGTCCTTAGGGCTGTCCATCGTCATCGGGGAGCTGCTGCGCCAGATCCCCCTGGCTGTGCTCTTCGGGATCTTCCTCTATATGGGCGTCACCTCCCTGAACGGCATCCAGTTCTACGAGCGCCTGCAGCTGCTGCTGATGCCCCCCAAGCACCACCCCGATGTCCCCTATGTCAAAAAGGTCGGAGGGTCCCGGGGCCGTTCCGGGGGTGGGAGAGGCCGTGCCCTGCCCGGGGGGTGCCGGAGCCTCACCCGGGGCTGCAGCGGGGCTG
>NW_011124523.1:7941-8701 GCF_000146605.3 Meleagris gallopavo
CCCCAGCCTTCTCTCCTCCACGTGCACAGCCCAGGGCTCTCAGCCTGCCCCGTCAGGAGGTGCTCCAGGCCCCACCACCTCGCATCCCCCACTGGGCTTTCTCCAGCAGTTCCCGCCTGCCTGGAACTGGGCAGCCCAGCACTGGGTGCACTGCTCCAGATGTGCCCCCCAGGGCAGAGCAGAGGGGAGGATCACCTCCCTCACCCTGCTGGCCACGCTCTCTGCAGTGCATCCCATTGGCCTCCTTGGCCACCAGCACACACTGCCGGCCCGTAGTCAGCCTGTGGCAAACTGCTGGTTGACTGTTGGCCACCACGACCCCCAGGTCCTTCTTCGCAGAGCTCCTTCCCAGCAGCTCAGCTCCCAACCTGCACCCACGCCGTGATCACTCATCTTTAGGAGCAGAACCCCACACAGCCCCTCTGATCCTCATCAGGTTCCTCCCTGCCCAGCTGTCCAGGTTGCACCTCCCATCCCCAGCGACACCGGGGGGTCACCACCCGTGCGAGGGCCGGGCGCTGCAGCAGCCCAGGCCCCCTCTCACCTGTACTTCCTGTTGGCCTCGTCGGCTGTCAGCGCGTGCTCGAACATGAGGACGCGGTAGCGCGGGTCGAGGCGCGGGCCGCTGTAATCGCGGAACTCCAACTCCACAGCAGCGTCCAGCAGAGAGAGGTAGCGGCGCACGATGAGCGCGTAGGGGCTGCCTGCAGGAGGGGTGGGCGGCTGGAGGGGGCCCGGGCTGCCCCTCGCCCCCCAGGCC
>NW_011124523.1:8721-12486 GCF_000146605.3 Meleagris gallopavo
CCCGGGGGCTGCGCCGCCCCGTCCGGAGCCGCCTCCGACCCGCCGTGCCCCAACTGCCGGGTTTACCCTGGGAAGAGCCCGACGTACTCATAACGTTGGTGATGAAAGCCGGGGAGAAGACTTGATGCAGGACAGACTGGGGGAAGTGGCTGAGCTGGAACATGGACATGAGGATGTTGACGGTGGCCAGGGGCGAGCTGCCCGCCTTCTGCTCCAGGATGGCCTCCAGCTTGGGGAAGAGCTCGCTGTGGTTGGACGGGCGGTAGTTCATCCGGCTGAAGGGAAACACCAGCTTCTGGATCACCTGCAGCCAAAGGAGGAGTCGGGCTGGGTGGCAGGACCGGGAGCGTGCGGTGATGCGGAGAGGAGCTCCCCCAGCACCACGGCAGCTCGTCAGGCGTGCAGCACACCCACCTTGCTGTCCAGCTGCTCCCCACGCTTCAGGAGGAAGTTTGCGATGGTATCGAGCAGGCGCGGCTCACGCAGCCGGTGCCGGGCCACGTACTTGGCAATGAGGGCCATGGTGTAGGGGGTCAGGTTCTCGGCCTTCCTGGGAAGCCACTCTGCACAGCAAAGCACAGCCGGGGGTCAGGCCCCGTCTGGGTGCTGCTCTCCAGAAGGGACTGCGGTCTGGGCAGTGTGGGTCAGAGGGAGGCAATGCAGCCGGAACCCAGGCAGCTCCGCAGCACGCAGCAGGGTGTGGGGCTGCAGGCAGCAGGGCAGATCCCTGCCGTGTGAACCACTGGCACAGCTAAGGAGCAGTGGGAAAGTGCACAGAGCGGGGACGATTCCTCAGCAACCCCACAGACACCAACCCACCGCCCACCCCGAGGCGAGGTGGGCTCACAGTGCTGGAAGGGGCACCGCGGGGGGCACCGCACAGAGCACCTCCCGCTCGGGCCGCCTGCGCTGCAGGACAGGACCTCTGCGTGGTGCTGGACGAACCCGGCAGCTCCGGAGCCTGGCAAGGAGCCGTAAGGCTGCACGGGCAGAGCCAGACGCAGCCAGCAGCGGGGAGAGGCCTCCACCCCACCGCCCTCACCTGCCATGCTGCGGATGAATCGCTCTTGGCGGTTTTCATAGAAGAGCTGCGAGCTGAAGATGGCCTCCAGTGCCTTGTTGTTGGCCTCCTGGGCGCACAGGGCCAGCATCTCATCCAGCAGGGCCAGCTCGTGCTCCCGCATGGCGCTCACCTGGCCCAGCGTGTGCCGCACCAGGCGCAGGATCTTGCGGTTGTTGATGAGCTGCTGGTCGGAGGCCGGGTGGCCCTGCAGGGCCTGCGCCCGCAGCCGGTAATAGGAGAGCAGCAGGAAGAGGGTCTGAGGGTGCCGCTCCTTCTCCAGGTGCCGCTCCAAGCTGCTGAGGCACGACTCGACCAGGGGGTGAGGGCTGGAGGGGTGCAGCCGCATGACGCTGCTGAACACCATGGAGACGTCCTTCTGGTTGAAGCGGCCCAGGCGGTTGCGGGACTCGTCCTCCAGCACCCGCACCAGGGGGGACTCCCCGGGCAGCCCTGCAGCAAAAGGACACCATTAAGGACCCCAAAACCACCTCTGAAAAAGGGATGGTGCTGGGGGCAGGTTTGTCATGGGGGGAGTCAGAGCAGGTGAGAGACAGAGCAGAGGTGAGAATCACAGCATGGCCTGGGTTGCAAAGGCCCACAGTGCTCATCCAGTCCCAACCCCCTGCTGTGTGCAGGTCGCCAACCAGCAGCCCAGGCTGCCCAGAGCCACATCCAGCCTGGCCTTGGATGCCTGCAGGGATGGGGCATCCACAGCCTCCTTGGGCAACCTGTTCCAGTGCCTCACCGCCCTCTGGGGGAAAAACTTCCTCCTCATATCCAACCTGAACCTCCCCTGTCTCAGTTTTAAGCCATTCCCCCTAGTCCTATCAAGAAGGCCAGGCCAGAACGCCAGCACAGCAGCACATCACTCTGCTGGCAGCCATTCCACCACAGCAGAAGCCCTTTGGTTTATCCACAAAAATAAGACTTCATTTTCAGGTCCGGGTCTTTGTGAGGATGAATAATGCATCTCAAAGCGCTTTAAAGAAGTGTTTTGTTTGGAAGACAAACGGAGTGTCAAACAAGGCTGAAACACGAACTGCCCGTGTGTGACAAGAGTTTATCTTTCCACATTTCTAACTCCCTCTCTTCGTGTTTTCCAGCTTAGCTGCGGCCTTTCAGATTCGGCTCCTGGGGGAAATACCTTTCTCTCACTCTGGACACATTATTCAACCACAGAAAGACGAGAGGCCACGTGTGCAGTGTGGTTATGAAAAAAGGCAAAGGCCACGGCTCGTGTGTCAGGAGAGATATCCTCAGCAGAGCCATGAAGCGTTCTGCACACCGTATGAGGCCCCAGTAGCCCACTGCTCACCCGAGCCAGACGAGGAGATTCCGATTTTTAAAAGGGCTTTAAAGAAACCAAGGCAGCATGGGGTAAGTCGCTGCGTTTTATCGTTAATCAGAAATCAGTCAGAAGGTGGAAAGTGAAGAATTGGTCTGAGCAGTTCTTTGTTCCTTAGGAGGCCTCCGAAAGGCGGGTGAGCACTTTTATTAATGAGCTGGAGCCCATGGGGAGCGGGGAGGGTGAGGCAGGGGAACAAAGTGTGGGTCAAAACCAGAGCAGGCCGGGGGAGCCCAGCTCGGGGAGAGGCGCAGAGTTAACAAACACAAAGCGCTGCCGGGGGGAGCAGGACCTCCCCTCCCCCCCACCTTCAGCAGGCTCTCGAGTTACTGCCTCAGCCCCCGGCGCGGCGCAGGCAGCTCAGCTCGGAGCAGCTCGGCACAGACCTCAGCCCAGCGCGCAGCCGCCGTTACGAAAAAGCAAACGCAGCGGCAGGGAACGTCAGCGTGGGAGGTGGGGGCACAGGACTGGAAGGAACACTCGGGTCGGGGGCCGGGCTCCCGCTGCCACAGGCAGCCAGCGAGCGTAATCCCCTCCGGAGAGGTGGGAGGGAGCGCAGGGAGCCCTCCACGGCCCTTAACGAGGCTAACGAGGAGCCCTCAGCACGCTGCCACAGGCCAGAAAGGCTCCGTGATGCAGAGGGGAATGCAGGCTGCAGGAACGCTCTTTCCCAGAGAGGAGCCATCAGACAACCCGCACGTCTCAGGGCAGGAGCCAAGCGGGCTGCTCTTCTGCAGCCCAGGCAGAGCTCTGCAGGCACGGCCCGGTCCCACCGCACGGAGCAGCGCGGGTTGTGATGCACGCTCAGAACAGACACGGCTCTGCTCCACACACCCAGAGCACGGAACTCTCCGCTCCCGCAGGAAGCTCTCGGCCACTCACCCAGCGCGGCAGCAGCGTACAGACAGTTGACGATGCTGAAGTTATCGAACTTGGAGCAGCCGCTGATGATGGCCTGGCACAGCGTCTGGAACTCGGGCTGCTCCAGCACCGGGCCGGGCCGCCGGCTCTCCCCGTTGAGGGCGGCCGGGCCCTGCTGCTGCTGCAGGAGCTGGCCCAGCTTGTGCAGGGCGATGGGGTAATGGCTGGCCGACACCTTGCCCGGGTTCTGCGTCACCCAGCGCAGCACTTCGCCCACGCTGCGCGAGCGCTCGATCAGCCGCTTCATGGTGAAGAAAGTGTCGTAGCTCATCTTCTCGTGGATGAAGTTCCAGCTCTTCCTCTTGCCGTGCCCGCGAGTCCTGCAGGCGTCCGGGGGCAGGGCGTGCAGCAGCCCATGGCCGTAGGGATCCAGCGGGAGCAGCAGTGCGCGCGGCCTGGCCCTGCCCGCGCAGTAGCAGGCGGGATGCATGGCGGC
>NW_011124523.1:12996-14642 GCF_000146605.3 Meleagris gallopavo
TTCCTCCCAGCTCCCCCCGCCTCCTCGCGCACGGAACACAGAGAGCAGCGTTTGGAGCATCCACAGTTTTCTTCCTTTTTAATCTTAAAAGAAGCACGGCTGAGCACATGCTCACGGCGCCGAGGGCCCAGCCCCGAGCACGGGCCGGTAGCCCCTGACCCCCGTAGGGCTCACAGCCGCGGGCAGCAGGCACCGGGGGGCTCACGGGGCGCCGCGTCCCCCCCTTCTGCTCGGTGCCCTACGGCGCAGCTCCGTGCCTCGCCCCGTGCGTGGAGGGCTTCCAGCGGTGCCGTGCAGCACGGCCCTTTGGAGGGCTGAGGGCAGCACCGGGGCTGTGCCAACTCCGTGCCGGCTGTGAGCAGCCCTTGAAGCACCGGGACGCAGCCAACGCCCCTCGAGTTCCGGAGCAGCAGCAGAACCCCGAGCACCGCAGCACGAGAGCAGGGGGCGGTTCCAGTCGGGGTGCGGGGCAGCGCTATCTGCGGTACATGGTGAAGGCCATGAAGCTGAAGAGCAGGGTGAGGCCGGCCAGGAAGGTGGTGGCGGTGGCGGTGAAGACGTGGCGGTACTGCAGCTGGAAGTACCAGAGCACGGCCAGCATCAGCACGAAGAGGGGCAGCATCAGGCTGCCCACGTTGAGGGCGGTGTGCACGGGGTCGGCGGAGGCGCGGGGGCCGGTGGGCGCGGGGGCGGGGCTGTGCTGGGAGATGTGGCAGTGCAGGACGCTGTTGGGTGCCAGGTGAAGGGCTGCCAGGCTCTGGGCATCGTCACGCAGCAGCTGGCCCTGGTAGATGAGCCGCACCTGCTGCTCCTGCCCGGGGAAGTAGGCCCTGTGGGACAGGGGACATCACATCATGTGCAGATGGCACCAACCCCATGCCCACCTCTGGGACTGCCCAGAACCGCGGTGCTGTGCCTGCATCACGTCCTGCATTGCAACCCACTGCTCATCCCACGTCCACACAGTGCCACCCACAGCTTGCGCTGTGTCCCTGCAGCGTCACCCGCAGCTCTCCCCGTATCCCCAGGAGTGTCACCTACTGCTCACTCCATGTCCCCTGCTGTCACCTACACCTTTCCCCGTGTCCTCAGGCTGTCACACACAGTTCTTTTGGTGTCCCTGCACTCCCACACCTCATCTCGCACTGTGTTCTCGCACTGTTACCCACAATCATGCGGTGTCACCTACAGCTCACTCCACGTGCCCAGGCTGTCCCCGTGGTGCCACACACAAAAGGCCTTGTTGACCCACACTGCAACCTACAGCTCTGCTCACGCCCCCAGGCTGTCACCCACCACACAATCCATGTCCCCAGGTGTCACCCACCGCTCCCTCTGCATCCCCAGGCTGTCGCCCACAGCTCCCTCTGTGACCCCACGGTGTCCCTCACTACTCATCTCAAACCTCTGTGCTGTCATCCACCGCTCGCCCCGTGATCCCCGGCTGTCACCCACCGCTCGCCCCCTGTCCCCGTGGTGTCACTCAGCACTCACGCCGTGTCCCTGCACCGTCACCCACTCCCCACCCCATGTCCCCGCACCGTCCCGGCACCGCGCGCCCTCCCCGCCCGCCGCTCACCTCTTGAGGGCCCCCACGGTGTCCCCGGGCCGCACCCTGGCCAGCCGCTCGGTGTCGTTGAGGAATT
>NW_011124523.1:14662-22083 GCF_000146605.3 Meleagris gallopavo
GGCCGCCATCGCGCCGCGTTCCGCTGCTTCCGCTTCCGCCCGCGCGGTGCACGCTAGGAGTGCCGCAGTGCACGCTGGGAGAGAGAGTCCGGCGGAGCCGCGCACGGGGGCTGCCGGGCGTGGAGAACCGGAAGGAAGTGCTCGGAGCGGGGCGCTGCGGTGCATGCGCGGCTAAGCCCTGCGGGGTATGCTGGGAAATGTAGTCCTGGGGACTGCGAGACTTCCGTGGGCTGCGTGTGCCAATGCAATGCACAGCGATGGTGTGCGTGGCACAGCGATGGTGTGCGTGGCACAGTGATGGTGTGCGTGGCACAGTTATTGTGTGCGTGGCACAGTGATGGTGTGCATGGCACAGTGATGGTGTGTGTGGCACAGCGATGGTGTGCATGGCACAGTTATTGTGTGCATGGCACAGTGATGGTGTGCATGGCACAGTGATGGTGTGCATGGCACAGTTACTGTGTGTGTGGCACAGCCCCATTGCAGCAGGGTCCTGGGAGACGCAGCTGAACACAGGGAGCTGCCAGCGCAGTCCAGAGGCTGTGGCTGAATGAAGTCATTGGAGCAGTTGTGGCTGCTCACATTTCATGTGCTTTATCCAGCAGTTCATCACCTCCTGATAAAACTTGGTGTCTCAGTGCGGATTTGCCTGGCTGCAGCTCGCAGCAGTTGAGGCTTTTTCTATCTTTCTGCCTAGATTAAAGAGCCGTTTAATACTTTCCTGTGAAAGCTATTCTGCAGTGCAATCCGCCGCCCTCGGTCCCCCTTTGGGTGAGCTGAGCAGATTGTGCTCTTTACATCTTGGCGCTCCCTGCAGCCCTCACACCGCGCTGCGTGGCTGCTGCAAAACTCCTTTCATTTCTCAGCACTCCTCCAGGTGCTGCTCACTGAGAGCAGCTCTCACTGCAGCCTGACCCAGCGCCCCTTGAAGCCCTTTGGGAATGAAGCCCCCCATCCCCATCAGCGCCATGCGGATCCCAGAGGGGCTCCACACGCCGCAGCCCCCCATAGAGGTCTCAGAGTGCTCCCAGATCCCATAGCACAGCCCCATCAGCTCCGAGCAGAGCCAGCCGCTGCCCTCAGTGCCCCACGAGCACCGTCTGTGGGGGCACATCATCATCTCCACCCCCCGCAGCACACTCAGGTCCCCGTGGTTCCCCCTGCTCGGCGCTCCATCTGTTCCACCACAACATTGGCTCCTCTCACTGCTTTTGCTGTACATGCACCGAATTTGGGCTTTGCTTCCCTGCACCCACCGGTGCAGCCCACGGCCCCGAGCCGCTCTGTGTCCTCTGTCTGGAAGGAGTCACGTATGGTTGGACGCTGCAGGATGTATGGTCAGACACTGTGGGTGCCCCCGGGTGCTGCCAGCTCTGCACAACGGCGGCCCTGCAGGGTCCAGGAGGGCTGCAGTGGGGCAATGGGAGAGGGGCTGGGAGGGGGGCTGCATGCGGGAGCAGCAGAGCAAGCAGGGCTGCAAGCGGCACGGGTGGGAGAGCGGCCCTGCAGTGTGGGTGGCTGCAGATGGGAACAGAGACTGCGAAGCCTGCAGTCTGTGAGTGTGGGGAGAGCTGGGAAGCGGGGGGTCGGGATGGAAAGGAGGCATCTGCTGAACCTGCAGAGGGGAACTCGAACGGAGATGGTTTGCTAAGAACAACTCGGTAGCAGAATAGAGCAAAAGGTGCCCGAGCTCTGCTGTGAGGGCTGAGTGCTCCCCAGGGCTCCGCCGGGAAAACGCAGCCACGGACAGCAGGGGGGGCACAGCAGCGGGGGGGGCTGAGCGGGGCTGTGCACGGCTGCGAGCGGGGCTCCGTTCCTGCCCGTGTGCCTGGCGGTGTGCACGGCTGTGTGAGCATCCATCTGTGCTTCGGGATCGGCCCCAGCCGAGCAGCCCGGGGAGCTGTAGTGCAGACAGCTCCGTCTCGCAGAACTGCAGCCCTATCGCCAGCACCGAGGTGCTGAGGGTCCCGCGGTGGGGACACATCCGTGCCATCGGTGCTGGTGGGGTGGGTCTGGGCTGTAGGGATATGCAGCCATGGGGGCAGGAGGGGCTGTGTGGGCCGGGGGGAGCAGAGCTCAGCCCCGCAGCACGATGTTGGTGCTGCAGTGAGATGCTGAATTGCCATTCAGACACATCCCACATTCCGGAGAAGCTCCTGATTTGATTTGCACACACTGAGAGGTGTTATTGAGAGCAAACCTCCCTGCAGATCAGTGCAGCCCGCTGCTGGGCCACGTGTGCAGCGATCCACAGCAGCTGGAGTCCTTGTTCTCCAGACATGAGAACCTTTGGATTCATTTTCTTTCTGCTCTCCACGTGCATGTTTGCTGTAACAGCCCCTTCTTGAACCCTCCTGACAAGCTGCACAGCCACAGATCTCTGCCACCCACTGAGCGCCATTCGCAGCTCCGTGGTGAGGTGTTCCCTCCCCATGCAGCCCCTCCATCGGGTGCTGTGGGCGCAGAGCTCACCCTGCACCCATGCAGTGCTGCAGCACCCGTCCCTGCTTGCAGTGCCAGCAGCCTGGGCAGCTCTGCACCACGTTTGCATAACGTGCAGCTCCCAAACCCTGCCTGGGTTTCGAGCAAAGCCCGCACTTCTCCAGCTTGGGGCTGCAGCTCTCATTGCCAGGGAGATGGATGCTTCTGACTATTTAAATACATGTTACTTGGATGGGACTGGCTTGCCAAGAGCTCTGGTTTGCTCTGTCTGCACCATAATTGCTGTTTATCATTCCACTCCTTTTTTTCCCCGTGAAATCCACGAATCTGTCGGTAGCGATTCCATAATGGCTCTCAGATAATGTCTTACCTGGTGGGATTTAGGAGATGCAGAGGAATTAGGGCTCTGCACAGGGCTGGGTGCTGCCCTTCTCCCTCCCCTTCACACCCGGGGTGGGTTGGGATCACAGGACCCCAGCAGGCTGTGTTGGAAGGGACCTCAGTGCCCATCGTGCCATGGGCCGGTGCCTCCCGCAGACCCGGGGTGCTGCAGCTTTAAGCCCACTGCCCACCTTGCACTGGGGCGCCACCTCCGCATCCCTAACCTGAGCTGCGGGTTCCCCCGTCTTTGCCTGGTGTCTGACTTCGTGGTGCCGAGCTTCAGGCCGGCTCTGAGCTCCGACGTTGCTTTGCTGCCGCTGATGGCGCTCCCACCCCCGCTCGGCACAGCCCGGCCGTGCCCAGGAGCGCAGTAGGTGCACGCAGCCCCTGCCCCGGCTCGTGGTGCTGAGCCCCCGCTGTTCTGTTTGACGTGAGCAGAGAGCTCCGAAGTTCTCCGACTTGCTCAGCTGCAGCCGTGGCCTCACGATAACAGCGGCACGTGGCTGCGTGGGGCACACGGTGACTCAGGCTCTGGCACTGCGCTGGCTGTCAGCTCCGGGAGCGGCGGGCACAGCTCTCACCGTGCAGGAGGTGGCAAACCTCACCTGCGCACCTGGGGGGGCAACGGGGTCCACTCCACCACCACCGCCCACTGCTCACTGCCCCCTCAGGGCAGCCCGGGGCACCCGAATCAGGGCCCCCCCGTCCACGTGCCACGCGCTGCCCCGGGGCGGCACATGCTGGGGAGCGTCGCTGGGAGCAGCCCTGAGATGGAGGTCGATGCCGGGCGTGGGGTGCGCTGTGGGGTGACACCAAGGTGCTTTTAATGGGGGTTACCAACTCTGCACCGCTGTGGTTTCTCCCTCCCTGCTTTGTCACAGGGTGGTTGTGGGTTCTCACCTCCAGCATCGCTGCTCTTGGTGCCATTGCGCTGAGCAGCGCTCGCACTGTGAGCACTCCTCTCCCAAACGCTCTTTTTGCTGATCCCATTGCTTGCAGGGTTGCTGCAAGACGTAAATAGAAGAGCTCTGATCCTGCTGACACAAAAAGCGGCGCATGAATCATCCTCGTGCTGGCAGCATCAGCAGTGGGGACCGAGCACAGCCAGCAGAGCTGCGGAGCTGCTGTGCCACGAAGCCTTCCCTGCTGTCACATTGCTCCAGGCCGGGCGGCGTCCCTGCTAAGGGATGCAGCGCTGGCGAAGCGTCGCTCCCATGGCTGGGAAGGCCACGTAGCTGCTGCGAGCGCTGGGGGCGGCTCCGTCAGATAACGGCCATCATCTGCTGGGAAGGCGGTGAGGAGCGGCTGCACGCGAGCAGAGCGCTTTGGAGACGGAGCGGTGCGAGCAGGGACAGCGGCGCCGCTCCTCCAGCTCCCGGCCGCGCACGTCTGCAGGTCAGCAGCAGGACCTGTGGCTCAGGGCTGCCACGCTCAGCAGCCAGCATCGCTTCCCTGCCCCGCTCTCCTCACCTCGCCCTGCAGCCTCCTGGGCACCGCGGGCTGCCCGCAGGGACCATCGCCGCTCACCGCCCTGCAAGGATGCAACCTGTGCGTGTGCTGCAGCACCACGAGGTCCCAGCACTGCTGCTGCCCGTCCCGATGACCAGACCCTGCTGTGGGCCCACTGCTTTTGGGAAGGGTCCCTCACAATGAGAGGCTCTGCCTGGCCCAGCTCTCCCCTATTCTTGCTCTCACTGAGCGGAGCACAGCAATGCCAGCAACAAGCCGCAGCTTCGTCCTCAGCTCAGCATTCCCATACAGACACTGGTGTTCACCAGCTCCGCTGTGGCACCCGCTCCACCAGTGGGGCTCTCCTGCTCCCTCCTGGGCTCCCATCCATGGGAACCCGCCTGCAGCACAGCTGTCAGCATCTCCGTGCTGAGGGCGATGCAAAGCACACGGAGGAAAAGCGGAGTTCTGCAGCAGTGTTTGAACTGAATCCGAATTCTCACCGTGAGAGCCGGGATCCAGCAGAGCAGTGCTGGAGGCAGTGCCGCCCTGGGTGCTGCCACCGCTTGTGACGGCCCCACCGGACCGGTTCTGATCCTGCTGGGCTCCCACAGGGATTTGCACAGCCAGCACCCGGGGCAGCACAGGGCAGGGCAGCACGTCCAGCAGTGCAAATCATGGCATCGCAGAAGCATTAAGGTTGGAGATCTCTGACACCTCCGTGCCCAACCCCAGTCCACCCCCACCGTGCCCACTGATCGCATCCCCCAGGGCCACATCCTGACGGTCCTTCAACACAGGCATGGACTAACTGGAAGCAGAAAGTATGAGCATGAGGGTGTGTGGTGAGCAGAAAAGTGACGCGGGAAGCTGAAGGCATCGGGAAAGCATTGGGGGATGATGGTGCAGCATTGAGCTGTTCTCTGTTCCTCTTCTGGTTGATTCTGCTTCTGGTTTGTAAATCAGGTCTTTGAACCATAGAATGACTGAATGGTTGGGATGGAAGGGACCTTAGAAGTCATAGAACCATAGGATGGTTGAGACGAAAGGGACCTTAGAGATCATAGGACGGTTGGGTTGGAAAAGTCCTAAAGATCATAGAACCACAGGACGGTTGGGTTGGGGATCAGCTGGCACCTCCAAGGTGCAGAACAGGAGGCTGACAGCAGCTCTTCTGGGGAAACATGCATCTGCCAACACGATGGAGGACAAGAGGGGGTGGCCTCACACTGAGCCCGGGGGGGGGTCAGGTCGGGTACTGGGAGCAATTTCTTCCCTGAAGAGCAGTCAGGCATCGGCACAGCTGCCCAGGGGTGGGGGGCAGCTGCTGTAGGAGCATTAATTTCTCCAATAAACAAAAGCAAAGCACTGAAGCTGATGTATGTGCACACCTGTCTACATAGGGCTGCAGCACCTCCCCTGAGGGGGGCTGGAGGAGCTGGGCTTGTTCAGCCTGGAGAAGAGAAGCTGCGGGGTGACCTCATTGCAGCTTGCAGGACCTAAAGGGAGCCTACAGACAGGAGGGGAGTCAGCTCTTGGAAAGGGGAGATAACAGCAGGACAGGGGAATGGTTGGAAGGTGAGGGAGGGCAGATTTCAGTTGGCTGTCAGGGGGAAGTTGTTTGGTGTGAGAGTGGGGAGGTGCTGGAACAGCTGCCCAGAGAGGCTGTGGATCCCCGTCCATCCCTGGAGGTGTTCAAGGCCAGCTTGGATGGGGCCCTGGGCAGCCTGGGCTGCTGTGTGATGTGGAGGTTGGTGGCCCTGCTTTGGTGGGGGGTTGGAGCTTCGTGATCCTTGGGGTCCCTTCCAACCCAAGACATTCTATGATTCTGTGATTTACAAAGAGCAAAGCTGCTGCCTCAGCTCCACAGCCTCGGGGGCACAGGATCTGCGCACAGAGCTCCAGTGGCTGTAACAGCTCACATCCCCCTGGAGCAAACACATCAACAGGCTGTGCAGCGAGGAGCAGGCAGGGTTAAATGCGACGCTGGGAAGAGTCAGAGGCTTTTGTAAACAGAATAGTGACTCAGATCCGCGGAGAGGGCTCTGAAAGCACAAACACACACAGGTGAGGCTGCCCGTCAGCACAGCGCAGCGCACGTGGGGTTCTGAAAGCTTTCATCAGAAAAGGCTTTATTGTTTTCTAAATAACCGCTCACGGTGGGCAGGAAACATCGCTGTGCCGTGCGCTGCGCAGCCCTGCACGGGGACAGCAGCTGTGGGCTCCCCTCCTTGGGGAGCTCCCACCCCACTCTGATCTGGGAGGCCCTGCTGGGGCGGGGGGACCAGAGGGACCCCGAGGGGCCCCATCCTCAGCCTCGCTGCGGGTCTGCGGAGCTCTGGAGGAACTCATAGAGACTAAAAGAGGGAGGCAGAGGGGGCGGGGAGGGCCGTCCCGCAGTCACCCCAACACCCAAACTGAGCGCCCCAAACTGGCCCTCCTGGGGCGTGGGGAAGGCGGTGGGAGACGGCGACGGGCTGAGACGGGAGATCGGCCGGGGGCAGAAGATCAAAGGGAGCAGATGGGATTTAGCGACTGCTGCTGGCAGGCCGAGAGGCGAGGACCAAAGGCAGGGGATGCGTCCTTCCCAAACGGACCCTCGGGGGCTCCCCGCGGCCGCAGCTCTCCGAGCGCTGCCCAGCACAGCTCCGTACCGCGGGGGTCCCCTCGGGGCGCTGTCCCAGCACTGCGCCCATGGCTGCGGGGACGGACTGCTCCATCACGGCCCCCCCTGGGCCGCAGGGAGCCGCTGCTCCGCGCCCGGAGCCCCTCCTACACCGACCTCGGGGGCTGCGGGATTCTCCCTCTGCGTTTTCTCACCCCCTCTCTCCCAGCTGTTTCGCACAGCAGTTTTTCCCATCCTCAGATCCGCTCCCCCCGAGCGCCCCACGGCGCAGCCCCATGGGGTCCTGGTTCTGCAGGGCCCGGTTCCCTCGGCCCGCATAGAATCACAGAACGGCCTGGGTTGCAAAGGAGCACAGCGCTCATCCGGTTCCAACCCGCTGCTGTGCGCAGGTCGCCAACCAGCAGCCCAGGCTGCCCAGAGCCACATCCAGCCCGGCCTCGAACGCCAGCAGGGACGGGGCATCCACAGCCTCCTCCGGCAACCGGGCCGGGCGGGATCCGGCCCATAGCGGGAACACCGGGAC
>NW_011124523.1:23102-28613 GCF_000146605.3 Meleagris gallopavo
GACGTGGGGTCAGGGGAGGGGTCACGATGGGCCCCCGGCCCCCTTCCCCCGGGTGTCCTTCAGGATGTAAACATTGGTGGGCCGGAGATGCGCGCGCCGCGCTGCGTCTCCTAGCAACCTCACATCCCGCACTGCGCGCTGCTGCTGGAGGATGCTGAGAGCCCAGCCTGCCCTGAGCCCAGCCTGCCCTGAGCACAGCCCGCCCTGAGCAGGTGGCCATGGGTGACACCGCCGGGGCTATGAGTGCAGTGTGTGCTGTAGTCTGGAGAAGAGCTGGACGGTGTTGCTGGATGCTCACGGCACGCCGAGGGGCTGTGATGGAGATGCGGCACCGAAGGGATGTGGTTCTGAGCCCCGGCTCTGTGCTCCGTGCTGGAATTGCTGGCTGCTGTTTGCTTTCCTTGCTCAGGGTTGCAGTGACAGCTCCGTGCTCTTTGGATGAGTTGCTTACAGCGCCGGTCACATCTGCAGTGCCAAGTGCTGGAATTGGCCAAACTTCTTCCTGCTCTCCTGGTTCTGTTTGTGGGCAGTTCCTTCCTTTGTGGAAGGGAAGGAGGTGCGGGCCGGGTCCTGGTGGGCACACGGGGTGATGGGCCCGGCTGTGTCCCTGTGGCTGAGCCCCCGTGGTGCTCGTGGCTGCTGACCACATTTGGGCAGTGCCAGGGGTCGGCAGAAAGCTCTCCCCTCCTGGGCTGTTCCCTCGCTGCATCGCAGACCGCAGAGCTGTGTTTGGGATTTGTGTGTCTGCATAAAGCAAAACGAAGCACAGCACAGTGCAGTGGTGCAGCCCTGCCTTGCTGGAGCCTTGCCGTCCCATGGAGGGCGTGCAGCTGAGGCACCGCTCTGAGGTGCAGTTGTGATGTAGGGCCGCTTATTGTAGGAGTTCTGTCCGTCTCACTTGGGTCATCAGCACCCAGTGGGCATCTCTGAGAGCTGCCACTGTGACAGGATGTGCTCCTTTGGAGTCCTTGCGCTTAAAGCCTCTGAGACCAATGGATGGCGTCTCTTCCTGCCTCTTTCTGATGGGTGACACCGGTTGGACGTTGTCACTTTGCTCGGTTCCAGCCCTTTGTGCAGCACACGGCGGTGCCGGCGATGCGGCTGTGCCGATGGGGCCTCGCGGTGACGCAGCCCGGGCTGCAGGGCGGCCCTGGGGAGCATCGCTGAGCCGGCTGCATCCCGCCTGCTGCGGCCCTCTGTGCACCCGTGGGCTCCCTGAGCTGTCTGAGCACGGGGAGTGGTGGCTGCAGAACCACGGAGCTGGATCGGCTGGGAGCGGCGGGGCCGGAGAGGGACGGGGCTCCTCACCCAGCTCCTCACCCAGCCAGCGCTGTGCTGGGGATGCTGTGCACACGTGGGGGTGGTTCTCACCTCAGCTCCCAGCACTGGATGAGGATGGGAGTTGGAGAAGCAGAGGATGCTGCTCAGCACTGTGATTGATGGAGCTGGGAGGCGGAGCGGCAGCGCTGAGGTGGGGGGGTGGGATGCAGCGAGGCGGGGGTGGGAGGCAGGGCTGAGGGATGCTGGCACGGCGGATGGAGCCGTGGGATGCAGAGCTGTGTGCTGGGGCAGCAAGGGCTGTGCCGCAGCCTCACGGTGCTGTGAGCCTGGCAGAGCACAGCGCAGCACAGCAGAGCGTGGCACGGCACGGCAGCACTGAGTGCTGCGTTCTGCTGCGGCCTGGCCCACGGTCAGACCCAGCTCTCCCATTTGGGCTGATCAGGAGGCAGCCACTTGCTGCGCCAACACCACGTGGGCCGAGCGAGGAGGTGGTGACACACAGGCAGGGGTGGGTGGGAGGGCAGAATGGGCCATTTTTACCGAGCGCCGCCGATCTGTGGTGGTGACAGACGGCTCACAGCTCTCACTGCGCCGTTGCAGGGTTGCAGATTCGTGATCTTTGAGGTCCTTTCCGACCCGGGCCGTTCTGTGATTCTGTTGCAGGAGGCCGCCCGCAGCTCCTGGCTGCAGGTCTGATCTCTGAGAGCCGTGGGCAGTGCCGAGCTCTGGAGTTGCCAGGTGGGGAGGAAGGCTGTGCCCAACCCGGGCTGGCAGTGCAGGGCACAAGGAGCACCGCTGTCTGCCACTGACCCAGGGGTGGGCGGTGTCTGCTGTGCCGATCTGTGATCACAGCTGGCGGTGAGGGAAGCAGCTGTGGGCAGTGCCAGTCAGCTCAGGGAAGGAGTGCCGTGCAGAGGGCCGATGTCAGGCATCCAAGGCCAGGCTGGATGTGGCTCTGGGCAGCCTTGGGCTGCTGGTCGGCGACCTGCGCATAGCAGGGGGTTGGAACTGATGAGCACCGTGCTCCTTTGCAACCCAGGCCACTCTATGGTTCTATGATTCTGTGTGCAGGCAGAACTGCTAGAAATGGAGAGGTAGGAGCTGCCGTGCAACTCCTGCTGCTCAGAGCTCTCAGCCCCCGCTGGCACCGTCGTGCTTCAGTTGCATCCCTTGCTGGGAAGCAGCAGAGCTGTTTCTGTTCGTGATCTCACCTTCCTACTTCGGTGTCTGGTTCTAAAGTCCCTCCTCCAGGACTTGGCGAGTCGGAGCCTCTCGCTCAGCAGCTGCAGGAGGGAACACAGCACGGCTGGGCTATTTCTGCTAGTGGTGAATGAACGTGGCCAGAGCATCATTCCATCCTGCCTGCCCTTGTGATGCTCTGGGCATTGCTGGGCGTGCAGATCCAGGTGGGTGCTGTGAGAGCAGCACTGATGCCGTGGAGACTTCCAGGGCAGGAAGGATCAAATTCCCCATCATTTCACAGCCCGCCTTCCTGCTGAAAGGAGGTTGGTGCAGCACCCGGGCAGAGCAGAGCAGAGCAGAACAGAGCAGAGCAGAGGTGCTGCGCAGAGGTGCTGCTCAGCCTGGTGCAGGCTCTGATTGCAGCTCTGTGCCGGGGGCTGCATGGCGGCTCTGCAGCCTCTGGTGCTGTGAGTCACAGGAAGCTGCAGCCCGAGGGGACGTCTGGAATGGTTCCTCCCTGGTAATCTGCATGTGATGAAATCCTCTCCGTCACCATGTGCTGCAGGGCCGTGGTGGAACCCCGCTCCTGGAGTCCTGCAGGGTCTGTGTGATCCATCTCACACCCTGCCTGTGCTGCAGACACCACGGGCTGGTGGGTCCTGCACAGCAGTGCAGCCATTGCCCACCCGCATCCTGCTGCTGTTTTCTGCCTGCTTCGGGTCGTTCGATACCCAGCAGTGAGTCCCGGCCTTCATTAACCCTGTTTTAACCACTCAAATAATCACAGAATACCAGGGATTGGAAGGGACCTCGGAAGATCAGCTATTCCAATCCCCCTGCAGGAGCAGGAGCACCTGGATTAGGTCACACGGAGGGTGACAGAGCGGATTTCAGGTTGTTACAAGGAGCTCTGTTCCGGCACCAGTCACAAATGGCAGAACACAGAGAGGTGAGCGCTTGGAATCGAGCAGCTGGGAAGTGGGATCTCTGCCACGGGCGGGAGGGAGAGGAGTCGGCCACAGGATGGGGTGGGAGGGCGGGCAGCTGTGGTTTGTGTGCAGTGAAGGAGGACCACCGCTGTGCAGCACGGGCTGGCGGCTCCATGCGTGGCTCTGGCTGCAGTTTGGACACCCTGCTGGAGTGCGGGAGGGGAGCAGCCGAGGTTTGGCTTTGGGCAGAGACACTCCGGGAACAGAATGGCAGAACTGAGTCATTGGCGAGCAGAGACGAAATGAACACAGGAGGCCGGGAGGAGTGCGAAGAGAGAGGAGGCGGCGGCAGGGCTGGGGGCTGCTGGCAGTGCTGCTCCGGGGAGTGCTGGCAGTGCAGCCTCGCAGCCATCCCGGGGGGTTTCATCCCAGTGGGGTCCTGCTGCTCGCTTCAACGTGTGCGGTTTTATCTCTGCTGAACTCCTGCAGAGCGGTTCTCTGATCAGCGTCCATCTCAGCCTGCAGGTTTGTCCTTCGGTGCGCTGTGGGAGGTGGGCGCAGTTCTCCCCATGAGCTGTGAGCTCTGAGCCGCTCTGCGGCCCTGCAGCCGATGGAGCGTTGCAGGGCGAAGTCCATCTCAATCTGACGTCGCTGTTTTATAGCCCCAAATTTGGGAGTTTTGGTGCAGTGCTGCTTGTGGTGCCGACCGCCCCTCCGGCCGCGCGGTGCCGCCGGGCAGAGCAGTTCTTACATCTGCTGCTCATGTGTGAGAAGGAACCCTGCCTTTACTCCTTGTTATCTCTTCTTTGTCGTAGCTCTCCTGCGCTCAGCCATGGGCTGGTGCCGCTCTTTCCTATTTATCCTCATTAACGTGACCTAATTGGCACTCTCCATGTGCACAGCGTCTCGTGTCTGAGCGCAGCAAGGAGCCCGGCCAGCTCTCCAAATGGGGCTCTCACCACACTCGTGTTCCTTTGCGCTGGGATGCTTTCTGCTTGTTCCACCAGCTTTGAGGACCTGCCAGCTCCCAGCAACGCTCTTATTGCAGATCTGCTTCCAATAAGCTCGTGCTGCAGCTGTGCTGTCCTTCCTCCTGCACTGCAGGACGGCCCTTCTCTGTGCCGCCACTGCCTGATCCGCTGCTGGGGGTGTGCTGGGGGCTTTGGGGGCTGGGAACACTGCAGGATGGGTACAGCAGAGTACAGCACAGCACAGGGCGTTGTGCATGTTGGAAATGACAGAATCACAGAACGGCTGGGTTGGAAGGGACCCCAAGGGTGATGAAGCTCCAACCCCCCACCAATGCAGGGCCACCAACCTCCACATCTCACAGCAGCCCAGGCTGCCCAGGGCCCCATCCAACCTGGCCTTGAACACCTCCAGGGATGGACGGGGATCCACAGCCTCTCTGGGCAGCTGTTCCAGCACCTCCCCACTCTCACACCAAACAACTTCCCCCTGACATCCAACCTCAATGGCTGTGGAGGAGCTCACTCAGCCCCCGTCTGCTCCGAGGTCCCTGCTGGGAGGCTGTGGGGAGGTGGATGCTGGCTGTGCAGCGATAGGGGCTGACGTGTGTGTGGAGCTGTGGCTGAGGGCTGAGCCTGCAGTGTGTTCTGCTCTGCCCTGGGGGGGCACATCAGGAGAGCTGTGCACAGT
Source organism: Meleagris gallopavo (assembly GCF_000146605.3). Classification (NCBI taxonomy): domain Eukaryota; kingdom Metazoa; phylum Chordata; class Aves; order Galliformes; family Phasianidae; genus Meleagris; species Meleagris gallopavo. The sequence continues at coordinate 28,154 of NW_011124523.1, forward strand.
GCGGGGCGGCCTGGATGCAGATGGATGGGAACTGCTGGAGAGAGCCCAGCTGTGGGGTGGTGGGGCCTGGAGCACCTCCTGACGGGGCAGGCTGAGAGCCCTGGGCTGTGCACGTGGAGGAGAGAAGGCTGGGGGATCTGAGCGGTGCTGATGGAGATCTGAAGGGAAAGGCAGGGGAGGGGGCCGGGCTCTGTCGGGCGGTGCTCAACGCCAGGACGAGGAGCAGCGGCACAGACTGCAGCCCAGGGAGTTCCGTCTGAACGTGAGGAGGAGTTTCTGTGCTGTGAGGGTGGCACAGCCCTGGAACGGAGCGCAGAGAGGTGGGGGAGTCTCCTCCGGAGATGCCAAAGCCCCCTGGATGCTGTGCAACTGCTGTAGGGAACTGCTGTGGGGGATGGAGTGGGGCGGCTCCAGAGTGCCCCCAGCCCGCAGCTCTGGGATTATGCGATTCTGCAAACCC
>NW_011124523.1:40791-41109 GCF_000146605.3 Meleagris gallopavo
GGCCCCGAGCGCGCCCGGCTCTCACCGTCGGTCTCCTCGTCGGTTGCTCCGCCTGCAGCTCCGGAGCTCCTCCGCCGCCACCGCCCGCCGTTGCGTCGTTTGTGTATTTCGTTCTTGCTGCGGGAGCAACGCCGGGGGTTTGTGCCGATACTGCGGCGTACGGAACCCTTTGCTTTAGAATCAGTGCTGTGGTGTTACTGTGTCGCAGAGGCGGATGTTGCGCGCTCCTGAGGACGGGGAACGCAGCGCACGGCGGCGCAAGAGGCTGAGGGGTCGCGTCCCGGGGGGCGGGGGAGGCCGAGGGCACCGATGGGGGAC
>NW_011124523.1:42239-49063 GCF_000146605.3 Meleagris gallopavo
AGCTGCGCCCGCAGCCGCCAGCCCCACCGCCACGTTCCCAGGGGAGCAGCGGGGGTTGTGTCCCCAGGTCGGAGTCCTCGCCGTGCCGCCTCAGCACTGCGCTGTGGGCTGGCTGGGGGACCTCCGCTTGCCGTGGCACAGCTGGGGCTGCGCAGGTTGTGGGTTTGGTGCTTGCTCAGAGTACCTGCTTTGTGTTCGCCGCCTGCTTTGCCTGCTCAGGACGTGGTCCTGGGTCAGTGAGATGCGAAGGAGCGGCAGTGAGGCTGCAGAGCAGTGGGGCTGCAGGGCAGAGCTGACGTCCTTGTCCTGCTGGACATCATCTCCACGCTGAGCTCTTTCTTTTGAGAGCTGTCAGTCGGACGTGGAGCGCTGCAGCCCTGCTCCTGCTCGGGCTGCCTGGGTGCACAGCTCAGGGATCTCTGCCCTGTTCTTCTGCAGGCTGCTGCTGCTCCTAACGCGTGCTCAGCACTTCCAGACCTTGATTGCTGTGTGCTGTGCTGCCCGCCTCAGCCCTAGGAGAGCTGCTCAGCCGCCCCAACGTGCCCCCCCGGGGGTGCAGCTGCAGCTGTGGTTATCAGCTCCTTGGAGACGTTGGGTACCGCAGGCGGAGCTCCAAGCAGTGCAGCTTCTCCAGTCCCAGGAGCATTTTGGTTACAGCAGAGACCCATCCAGCACAGCACACACTGTGAGCACCCCAAAGGCCACCTAAAGGGAGAACGGTGCTGTCCCACGTCACCCGCTCAGATCTCTGCACCATGCTTGCTCCTGCTGGCGTGGGGCTTTGGCCTGGTCCAGGCACAGGAAGGGGTGGTCGGGGAATGCAGGATTTGACGCCTGAAAAACAGCTTGGAGCCCGTCTGTGTGTGGCACCGCGGAGGCTGGCAGGGAGTGCGCCCAGCAAGGACGGGGGCCCTTGGAGCTGGTTCTGTGTCAGCCCACGTGCAGCCTGCAGGGCCAGCGCACAGAACCACGGTGAGGGCTGGGAGCTGAGCGTCCACGTGCATCCTGGCAGACACAGCCTGCAAAAACTGCAGGCACGGGCTGAGCATTTCCTGCTCGCCTTCCGGAAAGGCTCTGCTTCTTGCAAGGTGCCTCGAGGTCGGAGGTGACGCCCTGCTGTCCTGCTGGGTGCGCGGCCACGCAGAGGAACGCGCAGGGTAGATGAGGGAAGGCTGCTGGGAGAGGAGCACGGTGCTTGTACATCCAAGGGAAGTTTGCATAGCGAGCGGAGCAGGCAGTGATAGGCATCACCTCGTGTCAGCACCTGCCTGGATCGCTGGGGGAGCGGGGCCGGGGCCGGCTGTGCCTCCAGCGCTGAGCCCGGCAGGAGCCCGTGCTTCCGAGAGCTGCACTGGCACCGGGGGTCCAGGCGCTCGTCCGGAGGGGGGGATGCACGGGCAGAGCGGTGCGCTTGCAGCTGCGGTCTGTGGGAAGGGAGCACTTCCGAGGGCAGCGCCTTGGCCGGCCTGCCCTGCCCTCAGCCGGAGCCGAGTCCGCCCCACCTGGAGCAGGTTTTGCAGGTGAGGTGAGCGCCTGGCTCACCTGGGAGGCAGCGGCTTTGTGCTCCTGGGCGCAGCCTGCAGGGCTGCTGCTGAGGGCGGGCGGAGCTCGGTGAGGCCCCGGGTCTGCAGGTGGGACGCCGCCCGACTGCGGCCGGGTGCTGCGGTGCGAAAGCAGGGCAGGCTGCCGCGCTGCTGGGCGCTGAGCAGTGGGGGTGGGAGGCGGTGCTCACGCTGTGCCGCCAGGAGCCTCAGCTGCCATCCTCTCGGTGCTGGGCTGAGCCCTGCGGAGGACGCAGCGCTGCCCGCTTTGGTTCCTGAGCTGCAGAAAGCTCTCCCCACCCCCACCCTGCACCAAAGGGTGGCTGCGAGGGGCGCGCGGCCCCGGGCCCTGCTGTCAGCTGGGGACTTTGGAACGTGGTCTCCGGGCTGTTTGTTCGGCCTCTGGCCTGGCTGCAGGGCTGGTGGGAATGGCCGGGCGGCCGAGTCGTGCCGCAGCGGCTCGGGTGATGCGCTGGTTAATTATTAGTTGTGTCTCTGGAGACCAGATGCCCCCGGCAGTGCCCTCCCATGCAGGAGGCAGGTGGGCCTTCTGCACCCCGCCGCACGGAGCTCCCCATGCTGACGGGCAGTGAATGGCAGGGGAAAATGAGAGCCTCGTGCTGCTGGTGCACGGCCGTACGGTGTGTGGATGGAGGCATCTGTTCTCCTTTTGCCAGCTGAAGCTGAGCCGCCTGCTGTGCTCTGCAGGGAGCTCTGGAGGTGTTTCCGGGGCTCACCGTGCAGTGGGGTCCAGGTGCTGACACCTCCTGGTGCTGAGGCTCTGCAGCTTGCAGGGCGCAATGAAAGCCCCCAGGCTCTGCGTGGAGGCTGCAGGAGCTGGGATTTAAGGCAGTGTTTGCACTCCTGAAACTCATCGCTAAAGAGTGGCGCAGGAGGGAAATTTGATGTGGTTTTAGGAAAAGGCACAAGTGTGTGCAATAAACAAAGCAGAGGCGGCTCAGGAGGTGTGCAGGCTGCTGGGGCTGCAGGCACGTGGTGCGAGTGCTGGGGCTGATGGCTGCCTGCAGGGCTGGGCTGGCTGCAGAGCTCACCCCATGGGTGCTGATGGGCGTGAGGAGGGGTGCGGGCTGGATCTCAGCACAGCACGGTGAAAATCTGTTGCTGACAAACTCTGAGCCTGGTTACAGTGAGGTGTCAGCACCGCAGGGCGGGCTGCCAGCATGGATGAGCTTTGCTCTCTGTCTGAGCAGCCCCCCCCCCCCCCCCAGCTCTATTGCATGGCAGCCAGCTCAGCACATCTCACCTGCGCTCCAGTCACAGCCCCTGCAAAACCTCACCATTTTCACCAGTTTTGCCACAGTTGAAGGAAACTCTGCGTGTAGTGCAGCAGTGCGGGGCGTGCTTCCTTCATCCGCATGGGATGGAGGCGATGTGGTGAAGAAGAGGATGGTGGAGGTGCTCCGTCTGTTGCGGTTATCCAGCGGGGAGCTCAGCAGGACAGAAGCTGTGGGAGGGGTGGTGCCTGGGGGAAGCGCTGATGGACTGGTGGGGCTCAGTTCTGTGCAGCACGTTTGCAGCTCCATGTGTGCGGTGCTCGCAGCACGCAGGCTGGGGCTGGCGGCTGTGCTGCCCCGGGGCTGGGCAGGGGGGTGGGAGCGTGGCGCAGGGTGAGGCTCCTGTCCTGATCCCTTCTGCTCTCTGCTCTGCAGACTCCTTCGTGAACAGCCAGGAATGGACCCTGAGCCGCTCGGTGCCTGAGCTGAAGGTGGTGAGTATTCGCATCAGTGCTCCAGTGCTTCTCCGCGTCCCCAAACGGCCCCGCGCCCTCCTGAGGCGCAGTGGGTGCTCGCAGGGCTTCAGCCCCATGGAGTGCAGGGGGGCTGGGGCTGCTGCTGTGCTGCTGTGCTGCTGTGCTGCTGTGCTGCTGTGCCGGGGGGGTTCCCTGGGGGGTCATGCTGTGCAGGAGTGGGTGCTGGTGTGGGAGAGCAGATGGGAGCGGAGCTGAGCACCTCTCTGGTGCTCCCACGTCCCTGCGGGCACCCTGCAGTGTCCCTGCCCTAAGGGTGCTGTGGGGTGCGACCTCGCCTCCGGCACTGTGCTCGGCGTTCAGCAGAGAGCTCCCAGCCGTTGGCTTGCAGTGCGTCCCGCAGTGCTGGCACAGCCTGCCTGCAGGCAGTGAAGTGACCTATGGGTCATTTGCGGCAGGGATCTGCTCTCAGGGTGCAGCCCCTCCAAGGCCAGAGATGTTTCCACCGCGCGTCCCTGCTGGATCCTGTGAGCTGCCACTGTCACCAGTGCTGGGGGACGGCTGGTGGCTGCTTGGGCTGAGCTGGCTGATGGGCACCGGGGCTCGGAGCGGTGCGGGGGCTGGGGGCTCGGGGAGGCTGTACGTGGGACAGGGGACAGGTCAGCTCTTGCAGAGCACCACGTGCTCCCATCTGCTCCCAGGACCTCTGCAGTCTGTTCAGCACTTCGCTCTTCTTGTGCTCGACAGCAGCCTTCGGTGCGACTCCCTTTGAGATCTGTTGGCACGTCTCCTTTCAGCCCTTTTAAGATTAATGCTTTTCGGTCTTAGTCTGAAAAGCAAGGGCTGTTTTGGCAAGTCACACAAGCACAGTGCTGCCACGGATTTTCTCATCTGTAGTTAAGTATTAATGAAGGCAAACTCTGAAATTCTCTTGTTAAGTTCCCTTGTAAAACACGTGTGTGTCCAAGGATGCTCCTGCAGCTGTGCTGTGTATTGCTTCGACGTGTTAACGGCGTGCAGTGCTGCAGGCGGAACCAACCTGATGCCTTCAGCTCTCCCCAGAGCAGACGGCCTTTTGCCTTGTTTTCCATCACCCCTGCGGTTCCATCCGGCCCTGTGGCGCTTCCCAAAGCCTGAAGGCACTCGGGCTGGTGCTGAGCTGTGCCCCTTCCTGCCTGTCCTGCAGTCTGTGGTGGTGGGGGGACCCTTTGCAGGGTTGTCCTGAGGGAAGGAAAGCATCGAAGTGATAAGATGGGAGGGGCTGGCTGCACGTTGTGCTGGAGGAGGTGCAGGTTGGTTTTAGGAGCGATTCTTCTCCAAAGAGCGGTGGGGCACAGGGCTGGGGGTCCCTTTGCTGGAGGTTTTCAGGGGCCGTGGAGATGCGCTTGGGGACGCGGTGGGGTGGGCTGGGGTTGGGAACCTCGGAGGTCTTCTCCACCCGGAATGATTCTGTGATTCCGTGAAGGGAAGCTGTCTGCCCGCAGAGCTGGAGGCAGCACTCAGTGTGGGTCCTGCGCTGCTCTGGCACTGCGGTGCCTCCCTTCCTCCCTGGGCTCTGCATTTTTGCTCCTGTGCCGTCCGCCCTGATGTACGGCCATCCGCATCGCTCGCGGGGTCCGCTTCTCTCCCCAGAGCCCTGCAGGCAGGCGGGTCTGCAGCCGGCAGCCCGAGCTGTCACAAATGTGCACAACTCTGCCCCTCGTGCTGCCACCCCGGACTCAGCGCAGGCATCACCAAACGCCCTGAGCTGCAGGGAGCTCCTCCAGCCTCGCTCCCAGCCCTCTGTCCATGGGCAGCGTGCTCAGCAGGCACTGTGCGCGGTGCAGCCGGCTCTCAGGGCACAGCAGTGCCACAGCTGTGCAGCAGCGGGTGCCCCGTGGGCGGGCAGTGCCGCGAGCACCGTGTGCGGGCGCAGCAGTGGAGCCCCGCGATGGGCAGCGGTGCAGTGCGGGCGCTGGGAGAGGCTCACACGAAGCTCTGCTCTGTCCCTGACCTGCTGGTCCTGGTTGTCAGTGCAGACCTTCCCCAAGAGCCTGCGTTCCCAGCTCTGTGGGCGCAGGAGATCGTGGGCTCATCGGGGTCCCTTTATGGCACACGGTGCTCCCCCTGCAGCCCGCAGACCTGCAGCCAGCTCGCAGAACTTGGGTTTGCTTTTGGGTCTCGTGTGTGCGTGGCTGCACACCGCCTTCGTGAAGCTGTGCCTGCTGGGAGCCCTGCGACGTGCGGGGGGTGTGAGGTCACCGTGCCCTGCCTGGGTCACGGCAGCGTCCCGAGTGCTCCAGAACTGCTGTGTGTTTGCTGTGATGCAGTGACAGAGCTGGGTGGTGCTCAGCAGCGCGGCGGTCCCTGCGTGAAGCTGTCAGTGTGGCTCGGCTGCAGGCCTGAGGTCCTGATGGAGCCGTGCTGACCAGTGGGGACGGGGAGTGAGGATGCCTACGAAACATTCATGTGGAGGATGAGCTGAGCAGCGCAGCTGGAGCCTTATGTGTGGGGCAGCCAAGAGGAAGCTGGTGGTGGTGGAAGAGCCCCAGGCTGCACGGGGCAGTGCTGGAACGGCAGAGCTGTTCCTCTGGGCGCCCCGCAGTGCTGTCCCCAGGCAGGAGTTGTCCCCGAGGCGGTCTGGATGCAGTCAGGCTGTGCAGCCGGGCCAGGTGCCGTGGGGATGCTTCACCCACCTCCGCTCTCTGCTCAGACCGGCCCGCCTGCGGGCTCGTAGGCACTGGGCATTTCAACCTGCTGGGAAGGTGGTGGCTTAGGAAGAGCACGGCTGTCCTGCGGGCGCAGCCCGGGCAGCTGTGCTCCTTCTGCAGGAGATCTGCAGCGTGGCCCAGACTGAGCCCGACGTGCTGCAGCCCAACGCTCTCCTCACTTCCCAGCTCAGGGAGGGATCGCAGCAGGTGTGCCCTGCAGGCAGCACGGACAGCCCTGCTGGGGATGGAGCTGCTGCAGGCACGGCGGGGCCACGGCCGGGAGCCCTGCGGGTGCAGCTGTGCCCGGACCTCGGCCGGGCTCTGCCCTCATTCTTCTGTTCCAAGAGCTCCAGTGCTTGTGGATGGGGATGCGTGGGCTGGGAGATGAGATCCCTTCTGCTGCCGGTTGTGGGCGGGGGCTGCAGCACTGGGCTGGGGTCACCTCGTGGTGCTGCTGACACCCGTCTCTCTGCCAGGGCATCGTGGGGAACCTGTCCAGCGGCAAGTCGGCCCTGGTGCACCGCTACCTGACCGGCACCTACGTGCAGGAGGAGTCTCCGGAGGGTGAGGTTCAGCCGCTGCGCTGCTCGGGGCCCTCGCGCCCCAAAGGCAGCCCCCATCTCTCCCTTTCCCCCCCGTCTCAGGACCCTGCTGCGTGCTCTGCCCTTCTCACCGCTGTGCTCCCCCCCAGGTGGCCGATTTAAGAAGGAGATTGTGGTGGATGGTCAGAGCTACCTGCTGCTCATTCGTGATGAAGGCGGCCCCCCCGAGCTCCAGGTAGGAACAGCTGCACTGCTGTGCAGAGGAGGGAAAATCCCAGGGAGCCCACAGGGAGCAGTGAGTGCAGGGCTGTGTGTGTGAGTGCAGGGCTGTGAGTGTGAGTGC
>NW_011124524.1:0-1300 GCF_000146605.3 Meleagris gallopavo
TATATATATATATATATATATCTAAGATCAATACTTGCCTGTTCTGGGCTATGGAAAGTGGAGGTAGCTGTTTGTATCTGATGAATTTCAGAAATGTTCAGAGCTTTACTAGTCTTCCTAATTTTTATTCTTTCGTTCCAAGGATGAAGAGCTAACGTGGAGAGCTTTCAAAGTCAAACAGAAAATAGTTGTCCAGAATTTCAATAAGAAGTTTAAAGAGAAATTAACTTATTATTACAAGTGTTTCAGTAGGAACAAACATGTATGTATGCACTCACACAGAGAACAAACTGCACATTTATTTCATGGAAAATATAATCATCAGCCAGGGAAATGGAAGACTCAAAGCACCAGGAAAAATAGTGTGTTGATCATAAAAATAAGATTTTTTGCTTATTTTTAATATGCTAAATGAGACCAAATCATTTAATAGGTCATCCTGTTATTATGTGGGACAACCTGATAGATAATGTTTTCTGAGCTGCTTTCCTCACAATATCAACTGATTCTTGCAGCAGTGGTTTATTCTTTAGTCTTTGTAGTTTGCCAACAAGGAGATAACATGCAATTGTGTGAATGTGCATGCCTTTGCCTTTCCCTTTGTCTGATCTTGCTGGAATTACTCAGAAAACAGATTTGTTTGCCTACCAAATCTTATTAGTCTCTCTAGTGTACTGATACTAGAAGTAAAACAGAATCATAGTTAATGTATATCACAAGTTAAACAATCTTTACTAAGTGTTGTTTATAAATACTTGATGTGGCAGAATATAAAATTATAAGATTATGGAATAATAGAATGGGTTGAAAAGGACCACAATGATCATCTAGTTTCAACCCCTCTGCTGTGTGCCACCACCAGACCAGGCTGCCCAGAGCCACATCCAGCCTGGCCTTGAATGCCTCCGGGGATGGGGCATCCACAACTTCCTTGGGCAACCTGTTCCAATGTGTCACCACCCTCTGGGTGAAAATCTTCCTCCTAATATCTGACCTAAACCTTCCCTGTCTCAACTTAAAAATATTACCCCTTGTCTATCACTATCTATCCTCGTAAACAGCAGTTCCCCCTCCTGTCTATATGCTCCCTTCAAATATTGGAAGGCTGCAGTGAGCTGTCCCCAGAGCCTTCTCTTCTCCAAGCTAAACAAGCCCAGTCCCCTCAGCCTTTCTTCATAGGGGAGATGCGCCAGGATTTTCTCTACTGGGATTAAAATCCTCAAATATTGTTATTTGGCATAAAAGTGATCACAGAGTTTCTTTTCTTTTCTTTTATTTTTCCTTTTCCTTTTCCTTTTCT
>NW_011124525.1:0-1129 GCF_000146605.3 Meleagris gallopavo
CCCCACACACCGGGGATGGAGGTGCCGAGCGCCACGAAGACGACGGCGTTGACGGAATCTTTGAGGCCGACGGTGCAGCCGAAGTGTGCGGCCAAATCCCCGATGAGCGCCGTGAGGACCCCGATGAGCAGAATGGAGACCCCAAAACACGCCCAGCCGTTGCAGTACTCGGTGGGGGGCACGCAGGCGAACAGAACCTTCCAGAAGACGGTCAGGAAGTGCATCACGTAGTCGAAGCACGACGGCAGGCGCTCCTCCCGCCCGTCCTCCTCCTCCTCCTCCTCGCCTGGGGAGGAAGGCTGCGTCACAGCTGGGGGTGTGGGGTGACCCCAAAGGGTCCCCATTAACCCCAAAGGGTCCCCACTGACCCCAGAGTGTCACCAGGGGTGTAGGGATGGGGTATGGGGTGACCCCAAAAGGTCCCCACTGACCCCAGAGTGTCACCAGGGGTGTAGGGATGGGGTGTGGGGTGACGCCAAAAGGTCCCCATCGACCCCAAAGTGTCCCCACTGACCCCAGAGTGTCACCAGGGGTGTAGGGATGGGGTGTGGGGTGAACCCAAAGGATCCCCATTGACCCCAAAGTATCACCATTGACCCCAGAGTGTCACCAGGGGTGTAGGGATGGGTGTGGTGTGACCCCAAAAGGTCCCCATCGACCCTAAAGGGTCCCCACTGACCCCAAAGTGTCACCACGAGCATAGGAATGGCGCGTGGAGTGACCCCAAAGTGTCCCCATTGACCCCAAAGTGTCACCAGGGGTGTAGGGATGGGTGTGGGGTGACCCCAAAGGGTCCCCATTGACCCCAAAGGGTCCCCATTGACCCCAGAGTGTCACCAGGGGTGTAGGGATGGGGTGTGGGGTGACCCCAAAAGGTCCCCGTTGACCCCAAAGTATCACCATTGACCCCAGAGTGTCACCAGGGGTGTAGGGATGGGTGTGGGGTGACCCCAAAGGGTCCCCGTTGACCCCAAAGGGTCCCCACTGACCCCAAAGTGTCACCAGGGGTGTAGGGATGGGTGTGGGGTGACCCCAAAGGGTCCCCATTGACCCCAGAGTGTCCCACATGGGCACGGAGATGTGGCAAGGTGTGACCCCGGGTGTCTGTCCCCATGGCTGGGTGTCCCCA
>NW_011124526.1:0-1673 GCF_000146605.3 Meleagris gallopavo
CCCCTTGCGCCTCCCATGATGCACCGGGGCCATCCGGCGCCATTTTGTGCCCCACCCGGCGCTCCCCACCGCCCCCAAACGACCCCGTGACCCCCACCGGTGACCACGTGACCAATCCTCCCCTCCTCACCCCTCTCCGTTCTCCGCTCTCCTCTTCCCGCGGCGGCCGGAGTCCTCCAACATCCCGACAGCCCCCGCGCGCGCCGCACTGCGCATGCGCTGCGTCCACGCCCCCCCTCTCCTTCCCCCGAGACCGCGCATGCGGGGTTCCCTCAAACAGCCGTATCTTAAGACTGCGCATGCGTCGAGCAGCTGCGCATGCGCAATGTCCGCGCGGGCTTGGCTCCGCTTTTGTGTGCGCATGCGCCGCGGAGTTACGGGCGGGTTTCTCCTATGTACGCATGCGCAGTGCTGGAAAGGGCAGGATCCGCTGAGACTGCGCATGAGCACATTTGGCAGCGACTGTTTCCCCAGTGCGCATGCGCGTAATCGGCTGCGCGGTGAAGCCGCACGTGGAGTTCAAAAGACGCCGTCGCCGTGGAAACAGCGCATGCTCATTGATATCCCCGGGGCGCGATCTCCGTCCGCTCATGCGCAGTACGTCGGCATGGAGCCGGCGCATGCGTAAATCAGCCGGCGAGAGGGCGCCGTAGCGGACTGCGCGTGCGCCACGCAGCGCCGCGCGCTCTTTTTCCCCCCGCCACGCGCCTGTATGACGTCATCTCCCCGCGACAAAGAGTCTCGACAAAATGGCGGCGCCCAGCGAGGAGGATCCGGAGGCGGCGGAACGGGGCTGTGTGTCCCCCGCGGGGCCCCGGCGCGCCCGGCAGCTGCTTCATATGAGCGTTCTGTCTCAGAGCCCTTCCCCGTGCGGGCGGTATTTGGCGGCGGGGAATAACTACGGCGAAGTGGCGATTTTCGGGCTGGCGGCCGCGCTGGGAGCCGGGGCAACTGAGGAGAGCAAAAAGCCGCTGTTCTGCTTCCGGGGTGAGGGGTTGGGGGGGGGTCTTTTGGGGTGGGGGCGGTGGGAAAGGCGGTCCCGGCGTTATAATGGGGGAGGGGTGGGCCCACAATGCTTTGCGGTAGGCCTAGGTGCAGCCAACATGGCGGCCGGGGCTCCCAGCGTGCTTTGCGGCACCTCTGGGACCTTCCAGGATAGCGGCCGGGGCTCCCGTCGTTCCCATTGGCCGCGTTTCCTTTGGCCACGCCCACCTTTTTTGACCTCTGACCCCGAGCCCATTGACCCCCGCTCCCGTTGGCCCTACCGTACCCCTGACCCCACTCCCATCGCCCTTTGGCCCCGTGCCCTTTGGCCCCGTGCCCTTTGACCCCGTGCCCTTTGACCCCGTGCCCTTTGACCCCTGGCAGCACACCGAGGCCCAGTGTACGCCTTGGCTTGTGGGGAGAAGCAGCTGCTGAGCGCCAGCGATGGGGAAATCCGGGCTTGGAACTGGGCTGACCTGGCCAAGAAGGTGACCCCTGACCTCTGACCCCTGACCTCTGACCCCTGAGCCCTTCAGTTTTAATATTGAGGGGGGGGTGGCTGTGGGCTGACGGTGTGGGGTTTGGACCCCTATAGGGCTGCAAAGAGGTGTGGACCAGGAGACCCCCGTGCAGGTGAGACCCCAAAGTGTGACCCCAATTTGTGACCCCAAACGACCCCAATTTGTGAC
>NW_011124527.1:0-358 GCF_000146605.3 Meleagris gallopavo
CCTGCAGCCGCCCTGTCCCATGCCGTGCCGGGGGGGCTGTGTGCCTGTGTTAGGTGCTGGGGCTTCCTGCAGCTTGCCGGCAGGCAGGGCTGTCTGTAACAAGCTGTGTTGGGCAGACGCTCACATCCTAGAGCAGAACGAGGTGCCCTTATCCCCCTGGATAAGAAGAAAAAGTCATAAATTTGAGTCCTGAGGTGGATTGGGTGAGTGCGGTGTTCGTAGTGCTCCAAGCCAAAGGCCTCGTGGGTGCCTGGAGCTGAGCTTTGTGCCACAGCTGTATGCTGGTGGGGTGATGATGCTGGCTCTTGGCGGCTGTGTGCCTCCCCTCCACTCCTCCCCTCTGCTTCTGCCTCCTTCC
>NW_011124528.1:0-1168 GCF_000146605.3 Meleagris gallopavo
CTCGGGTCTGGTCCCCCGCTGAGTCCTCCTGGGGCCTCTCAACAGGTGTAAAGCCCGGTAATAAACCGCTACGTGCGCATCGCTCAGCTGGAACCGGCATCCCCTGAGGCTGCAATCAGCGGTCTCTAGCTTTTTTGGGGGGTACGGGAAATTTGCAAGATTTCGGGGGTTCTCCATGCTCCCCCACTCAGCCCCAAGCTTGCGGCAGCTCTCCCCGGGGCGGAGCGGGGCAGGGATGCCTTCATCCGTGACATTCCCACTTGGGGTGCAGCGGGATTCGGGTGCTCCCCTCGCTGCCGGGAAATCCCAGAACAGGGGGATCGGCAGCAGCTCTGCCGGGACCCATTGCTCAAGGAGATCCCAGGGAAGGAGAGAGCTCTCAGAATGGCTTGGAGCAGGTGGGCTCCTCCCGAGGGGTCCCATCCCCGCCGATGCCCTAGGGGAGATCTGCCCATTCCTTTTCGCTTTTTCTTTTTTTTTCTCCCCCAGGAAAAGCGGTGCCGCCGCAGCTGTGCGAGGTACAATGCGCTGCCTCTCCTTCCTCTGCCCGTTCGCAGCGCGGGGGAGCGAAACGCCCCAGGGGTGCCTCCATGAGCAGCCCTGACGGCGGGTGAACACCAACGGGCCGGGGCACGGAGCGGGCAAAGCGGCAGCGGCTCCGTGGATGACACAGTCCCTTTACGGAAGCAGCTTTCACTCCTAAAATCCCCGCTGGAAGCCTTGAGGCCAAAGCTGGGAGAACAGCAGCACTGAGTCGGAGGCATCGCCCGAACGTCCTCCCCTCTCGGAACCAGGTTTGCCCCATGCGGTCCTCCCTCTGACTGCGACCGCCGTGCCCGGGGGTGACTGCGGGCCAGCAGACGGCCCTCCCTTGCCCTGCCCTATTTTTCCAATCGAGTGTCCCCTTTACTCCGCTGACCCGCGTAGGCTCCGCGCTGCGGGACACGGGAGCACAGACGAGCCCCCCCCGCACCGTGAACGGCCCCACAGACCGTGCGCTTGCCACGGGGCGAAGGAGTCGATGCTTCCTAAAAGGTTTTTATTCCCCTCGCCAGGTCTCTAACGAGAAGCCGGGCTGGCAGCGGGCAGGAAGTGCTCCCCTTTGAGAAGTGCCTCAGCTTCTCAACGCGGGACGCCGAGCTTGGCCTCAATGACGGCAGCACCGAGA
>NW_011124529.1:0-856 GCF_000146605.3 Meleagris gallopavo
GGGGTCCCCATGGGGGTTTAGGGGTCCCCATGGGGGTCTGGGGTCCCTCCTGGCCACACACCAGGTTTCCTCTTCAGGAGGTGCTCGGCCTCCCCGGCGGTGACGTGCGACACGGTGGTGAGGACATGCGCGCAGTGCGCGGCCGCGCGCTCCAGGCAGTACCGGTGGTAGATCTGCCGCTCGCCCGCCTCCCTGTCCACGTCGAACTGCAAGATGGAGCCCACAGGGCCTCGACCTCCTGGCCCAGCCTTCCCAGCATTCCCTGCGGCTCACCAGGCCCCAGCCTTCCCAGCATGCCCTACGGCTCACCAGGCTCCAGCCTTCCCAGCATGCCCTGCAGCTCACCAGGCCCCAGCCTTCCCAGCATGCCCTGCGGCTCACCAGGCCCCAGCCTTCCCAGCATGCCCTGCGGCTCACCAGGCCCCAGCATGCCCTGCAGCTCACCAGGCCCCAGCCTTCCCAGCATGCCCTGCAGCTCACCAGGCCCCAGCCTTCCCAGCATGCCCTGCAGCTCACCAGGCCCCAGCCTTCCCAGCATGCCCCACTCCACACCAGGCCCCAATTTTCCCACCATGCCTGGGGCTCACCAGGCCCAAGCTTTCCCATCATTCCCTAGGCCTCATCAGGTCCCACTCTTCCCAGCATGCCCCAGGTTTGGGCAGTGTCCCATCATGCACTGCGGTCCCCGCTAACTTCCCACCATGCTCCAGGCCTCGCAAGGCCCCAACCTTCCCATCATGTGCTGGGGCTCCCCAGGCCCCAACTTTCCCATCATTCCCCACTCCTCCCAGTCCTCAACCTTCCCATCATGCCCTGGGGCTCCCACTAACTTCCCACCGTGCCCCGGGGCCCCACC
>NW_011124530.1:0-348 GCF_000146605.3 Meleagris gallopavo
GCAGCTGTGCTGTGCGTGGTGCTGCGGTGGCGAAGGGGTGGGTTTGGGTTATGGCAGCAGTTGGGATTCCTGCAGTGCGTGCAGGTCGTGGCCGTCTGGATTTGCACAAAGGTTGTGTGGACCCCAGTGGGAGTTGTGCTGGAGGTGGGGGGGATTGTGCCCTGAATTAATGCTGTCCTGTGGTCTGTCATTGTAAGTGCTTGGGCTCCGTTCCAGGTTAACGTTGACCCCTCTGACCCGGAGATTCTGGGAGGTGACTTGATGATCTTTAAGGTCTTTTCCAACCTGAGCAATTCTATGATTCTGTGTGGGTTTTGTTGTTTTTTTTTTCCCCTCATTTTATTCCCC
>NW_011124531.1:0-509 GCF_000146605.3 Meleagris gallopavo
CAAGGCCACCATGATGTCCCCAAGGCCACCATCATGTCCCCAAGGCCACCATCGTGACCCCATTAATGACCCCAAGGCCACCATGATGTCCCCAAGGCCACCATCATGACCCCATTAATGACTCCAAGGCCACCATCATGTCCCCAAGGCCACCATCGTGACCCCATTAATGTCCCCAAGGCCACCATCATGACTCCATGGCCACCATGACGTCTCCAAGGCCACCATTGTAACCCCAAGGCCACCATCATGTCCCCAAGGCCACCATCGTGACCCCAAGGCCACCATCGTGACCCCATTAATGTCCCCAAGGCCACCATCATGACTCCATGGCCACCATGATGTCCCCAAGGGCACCGTGATGTCCCCAAGGCCATCATCGTGACCCCGAGGCCACCATCATGACTGCATGGCCACCATGATGTCCCCATCGTGACCCCAAGGTCACCTCTGTGACCCTGTTAATGACCCCAAGGCCACCATGATGTCCCCAAGGCCACCATCGTGAC
>NW_011124532.1:0-492 GCF_000146605.3 Meleagris gallopavo
ATTTTCAGGGAAAAATAGAAGGATGAAAACCATGGTAAAGTACTATACTGCTCATCATTGTAGACTCATTTATGTCAATTTACTTGCACTACTACAGCATGTGATCAGTAAGAAGGAATTGCTTTTAAAGTATCCTATACTAAGGTCCAGTAGTGATGTAATTCTTATATAATTTGTATTAAAATATAGAAGGTGAACATAAAAAAGAGTGAAGTAGTGATTTACACTGAAGTCTAGGATGGCAATACAGACCAGCCACCCCGTATTCCAAACCCCAGGAACTTTTTGGAGTTTTGTTTGGATGAGTTGAATTTTTTTCTCCACTTTTCTCTCTGGACAAAAACAAATCAGACATGAGATGGGCATGAATTTAGTTTCACGGAAGAAGAAAATTGCAGTACTTATTCTCTCTTGTGCACATTATATTCCAGAAGACATGAATAAGCAGGCGCTATTCTTACCTGTTCAATAGTCAAGAACATTTGTTCTGAA
>NW_011124533.1:0-797 GCF_000146605.3 Meleagris gallopavo
TGGGTGGTCATGGGTGGCCCTGGGTTGTGCCAGGTGGTCATGGGTGGCCTTGGATGGCTATGGGTGACCCCAGGTGATCATGGGTGGTCATGGGTAGCCATGAGTGATCTGAGGTGATCATGGGTGGCTTTGGATGGCTATGGGTGACCCCAGGTGATCATGGGTGGTCATGGGTGGCCCTGGGTTGTGCCAGGTGGTCATGGGTGGCCTTGGATGGCTATGGGTGACCCCAGGTGATCATGGGTGGTCATGGGTGACCCCAGGTGGTCATGGGTGGTCATGGGTGGCCCTGGGTTGTGCCAGGTGGTCATGGGTGGCCTTGGATGGCTATGGGTGACCCCAGGTGGTCATGGTTGGTCATGGGTGGCTATGGGTGACTCCAGGTGGTCATGGGTTTCCATGGGTGGCCGTGAGTGATCTGAGGTGGTCATGGGTGGCCTTGGATGGCTATGGGTGACCCCACGTGGTCATGGGTGGTCATGGGTTGTCCCAGGTGATCATGGGTGGCCTTGGATGGTTATGGGTGACCCCAGGTGGTCATGGGTGGTCATGTGTGGCCATTGGTGGCCCAGGGTTGTTCCAGGTGGTCATGGGTGGCCTTGGATGGCTATGGGTGACTCCAGGTGGTCATGGGTGGTCATGGGTGGTCATGGGTGGCCTTGGATGGCTATGGGTGACCCCAGGTGGTCATGGGTGGCCACTAATGGCCATGGGTGGCCATGGGTTGTCCCAGGTGGTCATGGGTGGTCATGGGTGGTCATGGGTGGCCTTGGATGGCTATGGGTGACCCCAGGTGG
>NW_011124534.1:0-613 GCF_000146605.3 Meleagris gallopavo
CCCTCCCAGTATGCCCCAGTTCATCCCAGTGTCACTCATAGCCCCCCCAGTCCCTCCCAGTATGACCCAGTTCATCCCAGTGTCACTCATAGCCCCCCCCAGTCCCTCCCAGTATGCCCCAGTTCATCCCAGTGTCACTCATAGCCCCCTCAGTCCCTCCCAGTATGCCCCAGTTCATCCCAGTGTCACTCATAGCCCCCTCAGTCCCTCCCAGTATGCCCCAGTTCATCCCAGTGTCACTCATAGCCCCCCCCAGTCCCTCCCAGTATATCCCAGTTCATCCCAGTGTCCCCTCCCAATATGTCCCAGTTCATCCCAGTGCCCAGTGTCCCCTCCCAGTATATCCCAGTTCGTCCCAGTGTCACTCATAGCCCCCCCAGTCCCTCCCAGTATATCCCAGTTCCCTCAGTGTCACCCCCAGTGTCACCCATAACCCCCCCAGTCCCTCCCAGTATGGCCCAGTTCATCCCAGTGTCTCCCCAGTCCCTCCCAGTACATCCCAGTCCCCCTCAATGTCCCCCTTAGTCCCTCCCAGTCCCCCCCATAGTCCCCCCCAGTCCATCCCAGTACGTCCCAGTCCCCCTCATGCCCCCCATAGTCCCCCCCAGTCCCT
>NW_011124535.1:0-698 GCF_000146605.3 Meleagris gallopavo
AGTCGTGAGGGGTGACCCGAAGGATATCGAAGGGAATGAAGAGCCACTGGGGACCCTAAAAGATGAGCTGGGGTGGCCCCAGGGACCCCCAGAGGTGGGTGGGGAACCCATTGGGGTCGCCGGGGACCTTTTGGGACGACCACAAATGGGACCCCAAAAATGGATGGAGACCCCATGGGGTCACTGGGGGTCTCTTCGAATGGTCTAAAGGACCCCCAAAAGTGGATGGAGACCCCACTGGGGGCAATGAGGACCTCTTGGGATGGTCCCAGGGAACCCCAAAAGTGGATGGAGATCATATTAGGGTCAATGGGGACTCTTGGGATGGCCTGAAGGACCTCAGAAGTAAACGGAGACCCCACTGGGATCACTGGGGTCTCTTGGGATGGCTTCCAGGACCCCCAAAAGTGGATGGAGACCCCATTGTGGGCAATGAGGACCTGATGGGATGGTGTGAGAGACCCCAAAAGCGGATGGAGACCCATGGGGGTCAATGGGGACCTGATGGATGGCCCAGGGGACCCCAAAAGTGGATGGAGACCCCATTGGGGACAATGAGGACCTCTTGGGATGGTGTGAGGGACCCCCAAAGTGGATGGAGACCCCATGGAGGTCAACGGGGACCTGATGGGTGGCCCCGGGGACCCCACAAGTGCACGGAGACCCCACTGTGGGCAATGGTGGGACGGCTCAGGGGA
>NW_011124536.1:0-1049 GCF_000146605.3 Meleagris gallopavo
AAAAAAAACCAAAACAAAAAACGTACCCAAATCGAACACAATGAATTGGGACAAGGATTTTTACCAGAACGAATAAGGGCACAGAGTTAGAAGCTCTCGAGCTTCCACTGTCCTTTCAGGAACGGACTTCACATCTCCTCCACTTTAAGCCTACAATAATTTAACTCCCTAGTAAATTTCTTTTTAATTTTTTTTCTGTTTTGCTCCCCTTTAGAGCTCATACGTTCGCAGGACGAATCAACACCCCGCACTGGCCCCATTTCAGCGAGAAAAGCGATTTTCAACTAAAGGAAGCAACTCAATCATCTCAGCGTTCACCACAGCCGATACAATCCAATCCTTTTGAAGGAGACGTAAGAAACCGACCGCGATTTCCGCACGGGGCGGCGGGCAGCAGCCCATACCCGGTTCCGCCTCAGTTCGGCGCATCCCGGCTCCCAGCAGCTCCCCGCCGTAGCTCCCGGCCCCTCCTCCCCGCCGTCTTCCCTGGTAGCGGCGGCGCCAACCCCCCCTTTCTCACAGCAGAGCCCCGCGCCAGCGGCCGAGCAGGGGTCTCCGTCCCCTTCCCTCCGTCCCCACCCACCTGCGCCCAGGACGGCGAAGAGCGCTCCTGCGGTCAGCAGCCACATGGCGGAGCGCCAGAGGGCAGCGCGGCCGATTACCGACCGACCTCCAGAGCCGCCACCGCCGCAGCGGGAAAGCGAACGGGCTGGAAAAACGCAGCCGCGCAAAGAGCGGCGCGGGGCGGGACTAATTGGCGGGGTGGCCTCTCTCTGAGGGGCGTGGCAAGCTGCCCACTGGCTCACTAACGGCGGTTCTGGTTAGGGGAGTGGTCAGGTCTTGCCATCTGCTAGGCGGTGACCCGGGCGCAATTTTTATCCTCCCGCCCTTCCTAGGAAACTGGGAGTCGCCCGCGGTAGCGGCTGAAGCTTAGAGCTCCGTAGGTGTGTTTTTCACACTAGCGTCATCTCTTAGTTTCATCGTCCCTTTCCTCCAGCTCTGCGGTGGAGGTTCGCAATCCCCCTTCGCACCGCGGGGAGCCGGAGGCG
>NW_011124537.1:0-1741 GCF_000146605.3 Meleagris gallopavo
AGCTGTACCAAAATATCTGCAGCATCATTTTTTTTAATTTTAAATATTGCTTTCCAAATTAAAATGAGTAATTGCTTCATAGTCTGTGTTATTTATCACTGTGTGAAAATCATTAGGATTGTCTGCTGAATAAGTATGGCCAAGAAATGAAGGTTAATAGAAACCACGTTGACTATTAATGTAAAAAAAAGTAAGTAGATACTTAAATCCAAGTTAATTTCTAACATAATTCAGCTGTAGCTCATATTGTTATAGCTAGCATGAATTTTGTCCTCTTTAGTATTTTGATTGTGGTTTGTAGTCACTAATGAAAGATTGAGTGGAACTTGATCTTTCCTCATGATTTATATGAAAAGCTGTTCTGTGTGTTTGACCTGGGAAAGTTGTGTCTACACAGTAACACATAGCAGTGCAAAGCAATACAATGATGTTTCTGTTGCTAAATTTACACAGGTTGCTCCAAAAGTAATGCCTTCTATTTATTTCCATGGAAATACAACTACAAAGAGCACAACACTATTTGATAGAGCAAACTCTCAGCTACAAAACACTGTTTTTCAACGTAGTCACAAACATTAACTACACATTTTCAACAGTGATGAACAAGAGTCTGCATTCTTAAAAAAATCCATTCCAGCAGATGTGACCCCACTGTCACTGTCACCTCTGCTGAAGTGAACCACCCATCACTGCACTGTGTTCAGATACACTGT
Source organism: Meleagris gallopavo (assembly GCF_000146605.3). Taxonomy (NCBI): domain Eukaryota; kingdom Metazoa; phylum Chordata; class Aves; order Galliformes; family Phasianidae; genus Meleagris; species Meleagris gallopavo. The sequence continues at coordinate 714 of NW_011124537.1, forward strand.
TTGGCCTCCAGAAATGTTAAGCAAATGTCAGTGTGTGTCAGTGGGTGCCATTTTTTTTGTGTGAAGGAATTCAATTCCACACCTTTGTTTCATGTGCATTCCATGTCACACGCCATTCTCTCAGTTTGCCCCTCTGCTGCCATCTGCCACACAGCAACAAAACATAATGGAATACTGGCGTGAGGGTTCAGCCTCTACTGCCATACCACCAACATCCGCCTCTGACATGGTGGGTCAACATAATAACATAGGAGGCATTGCTTTCAGAGCATCCCCAACAATTTTCTTTTTCCCTATGGTTTTCCCACTTCACGCTTTAATTCATAAATGTTACTCCATGGAATGGGCAAAATACTCTAAAGCTCTCATAGTTTCAGTTCTTGAAAATGCTTTAGCATTATAATTGTTTGCTGTATTAAAACAAAAAAAAATTAACTACTGATAGAGTATGAGTGTTTACATAACAGTATGTATGGCTCCCTGACTAAATTCTTGTAACTATCACTGAAAAGTCAGTGATGCAAAATACATTTTTTCTCTGCTGCACTGTATTATTTGTAGCTACAAAATACTTTCATTAATGCATCTGTTAATTTTTTTTCTCAGTTCAGTCTTGTAATTTGTTCATTTTGTTTAACTTGTTTTAGATTATCAGCTTTTAGGATACTGTGAACAAAAAAAAAAAAGGTGCTTCATATGTGGGACTTCTGCTTGTTCAAAATATGCCTCCACTTGTGATCCTGCTCACAAATCCCTCTGTACTGAGTTGTTTCCAGCACCTGTCTTTTGGCAGAACTACAGATACACAAAGCTCTCAGTAGAGTTGTTTGAAATGGTCCCTACTCATTTTTTTTCCCCATAGGAAAAACTTAATCATGTCTTTTTTACAGTATGCTTTAATTCTGGGAATTAATGTAGCTGTTTCTTTCCTGTAGCCAAAAGAAAGCTGCCATTCGTTAATAGTCTAAAAAACTTAATCCTTGTATCAATATGGACTTAGTGATTCATATGTTCACTGTGTGACTGTG
>NW_011124538.1:0-1031 GCF_000146605.3 Meleagris gallopavo
GAGCGAGGGGCCGAACGTCCCTGCAAACCCCAGCGCTCGGGGCGTCCCGGCCTCGGTGGGGGATCCCATCCCCAACGGGGGGTCTTGGCCTCAGTGGGGGATCCTGACCCCGAGGCGGGGGGAAATCAGTCCCAACTGGAGGGGTCACAACCCCACCGGGGGGTCTCGGTCTCGGTGTGGGGGTCCCAGCGCGGCGGCACACACGAGGCCAGGCGTTGGGTTGACAAGGCGTGTAGTTTAGGACGGAGGCGGGAGGCGAGCGACAAACACACAGACAGACGGACAGAGCCACGCGCATGCTGCAGCGGCCGCGGGGGGGTTGTGGGGGTTGGGGTCTCAGGCCAGGTCCTTGAAGGCGTCCAGGTTGAAGGCGGTGTCGAGCAGCCGCTGCAGCTCCGTCAGGTGAGTCTTCTTGTTGCCGGTGGCGGGGGCAGCTGCCGGCTCCCGGCCTGCGTACCTGCAGGGAGAGGGAGGCTGGGGGTCTCTGGGCCGGCCCTGAGCGCGGCGCTGCCCCGCGGGACCCCCAGCTCTGCTGTTACCACACGGGCTTGGCGCGGTTGATGGTGGTGCGCAGGCGCGGTTTGACGTAGTCGTAGTAGCCCTGGTTCTTGTGCTCCTCCTGGCACCACACCAGCTCGGCGTTGGGGTATTTCTGAGCTTCCTTCTGCAGGAGGTCGAAGGGGAACGGCGACAACTGCGGGAGGACGGGGGTTGGTGGCAGCCGGCGCGGCACCCATCGCTGCGGGCTCAGCCCGGGCGCGCCGGGCTCACCTGCTCCACCCTGGTGATGGCCACGTCTGCCTCCATGTTGCGGGCCTTGCGCTCCCGCGTCAGGTCGTAGTAAACCTTCCCGGTGCAGAACAGCACCCGGCGGACGCCCTGCGGGCTCTGAGCTGCGGGGCCGCTGTCGGGGATGACCCGGAGGAAGTTGGTGCCTGTGGGAAGATGGATCCCCACCATCAGCGCGGGGAGAACGCGGCAGGGCTGCGGAACGGGGAGGTGGTGCGGCCATGAGGACCCGCAGCCGGGGC
>NW_011124539.1:0-568 GCF_000146605.3 Meleagris gallopavo
TGTGAGTGTGTGTTATTTGTGTATGTTAAAGCAGGGAATATGGCTTCGTCTGAGCTGTTGGAATCTGGGGCTCCGTCTGGAAGTGCTGTGGATGACATGAGGCTTTTGGGGTTGCCAAGGATGCCAGAGTTAAGGCCAGGAGCTCAGGATTCAGCCTGTGCAGCATGGCTGCAGGAAAATGACTGGTGTATCTGGAGTCAGCTGGTTTGAGAGAAATGCTGTATGGAATCCCAAAGGCCTGCAGAGGAACCATTCATGTTTAATGTACTTTTTCCTGCCACGCAGATGAACTAACACAGTGCTTAAGTGCCTCATCACGATGAGGGTCTGCTATGGAACTGTTAAGGTGCAATTTTGAGGGAAAGGAAAATAATTCAGCAAAGTGAGAAATATTTTATGACTGTAGCATATATGTAAGGTGGAACACATTTATGCTGTCACAGATTCTTTGCTGAACCATTCAGCAATGTGCCAAATGTTCTACCAGGAAGAACTGTAGTCCCTCTAACACTGATTGGGATTTTTTTTTTATTTATATCACAGACTGAGAATAAATAAAATAATTATT
>NW_011124540.1:0-529 GCF_000146605.3 Meleagris gallopavo
ATGATCCCCCACTCCACGATCCCCCATCCATCCCATGATCCCCATCCCATAATATCCTATCCCATAATTCCCCATCCCACGACCCCCATCCCATAATATCCTATCCCATAATTCCCCATCCCATGATCCTCCACCCCACAATCCCCGTCCCATATCACGCTATCCCATGATCCTCCACCCCACCATCCCCCATCCTATAATGCGCTATCCCATGATCCTCCACCCCACAATCCCCTATCCCATAATATCCTATCCCATGATCCTCCATCCCATAACACCCCTCCCATAACACCCCCATCCCATGATCCTCCACCCCACAATCCCCCATCCCACAATATCCTATCCCATGATCCTCCACCCCACAATCCCCTATCCTATAATGCGCTATCCCATGATCCTCCATTCTTATAACCCCCATCCCACAATCCCCCAACCCGTGATCCCCCACCCCATAACACCCCCATCCCATGATCCTCCACCCCACCATCCCCCATCCTATAATGCGCTATCCCATGATCCTCCACCCCAC
>NW_011124541.1:0-334 GCF_000146605.3 Meleagris gallopavo
TAGAGCCTGTAATTTTGACTTCAATGTTATATAATTCCTTAGCATGCAAATGTCAGAAAGAGGGATAAAAATACCCCTTGATTTTGTAAAGGATTTTCTCAGATTAAAGTGTTGCCTATGATCATGCATCTGACTATTTTAACAAGGTGATGTAGAGAGTCTGTTCTGTATCACTCTCAGCAAATCGTTTTGTGGATGTGAAACTATCACAAGCAGAGACAACAGCGAATACTGCAAAGTAATGACCACGAAAAGTACCACAAATGTTTTCCAATAGTCTATGATCCTCAAGATCAACACTATTTAATATTTTAACTAATCCATATTGCTAAAA
>NW_011124542.1:0-697 GCF_000146605.3 Meleagris gallopavo
TGTCACATCCCCACCATTCTGGAATACCTCCAGGGATGGTGACCCCCCAGCCCCTGGGCAGCCTTTGCCGGTGCCTGACTGCTCTTTGGAGTAGAAATTGTCCCTAACGCCCCACCTGAACCTCCTCTGGCACAATGTGGGGGCACATCCTCCTTCAAACACAAGAGCATCAGGTTGGCCACGACCGAAGGTGGCATCTACAGGCAAGCTGCACAGGTCTGCTGCTGGTTAACCTCAAACCCACCCTGCTGTACTCTTTATAGAGCAATCTTGGTGTTCTGGAACACAGCTTCACCACCACACGTAGCGGTGAGCAGTGAGTATATTCCTGAATAAGGCACGAAGTGCTGCATTTGTGCAGTGCAAGCAGCCCCTGCACTGAGCAGCGTGCTTCCCTCACAAGCTGGAGATTAAACAGCTCTTCTTCCAAGCTCAGGATCGGTGCGTCCCTGTGAGCAAGAAATCGGGAAAAGGTGGCAGGAGACCTTTGTGGATGAGCAAGGAGCTCATGCGCAAGCTCAAAGGAAAGAAGAAGGTCCATGAAATGTGGAAAAAGGGTCTGATCGCTTGGGAAGAATATAGGAATGTAGTCAGGGCCTGCAGGGATGCAACGAGGAAGGCTAAAGCCCGTCTGGAATTGAATCTAGCTAAAGTGATAAAGGATAATAAAAAAGGCTTCTTCAAGTATGTTAATAGC
>NW_011124543.1:0-330 GCF_000146605.3 Meleagris gallopavo
AAATGCTGAAAGGTATGAAATTGCAAATAACAGCTGTGTTCCCAAATACCTTGGGCCTCTCTGAATATCTGGAGTTGAAAATGTCAATAACATTCTTCTGAGAATATAGCATATGGAGAGAACAAAACACCTGTTTTTGAACAGTGGCTTGCAGAAATCTGTAAATAGAGTTGGGAAAATATTATTTTATTCATAGTTAAAATGACATGCTGCTGTCATTTGAAAATACTTATTCTGTAATAAGCTGTTTAGTGGAAATCCGTTAATATGCAGGTTCTGCGTATTTCAAGAACCTGCGTAAACTGCAGGTTCTTGAAAGTGTCTGCCTCT
>NW_011124544.1:0-330 GCF_000146605.3 Meleagris gallopavo
GATCGCAAAGAAGACAGAAATATCATGGAAAATACAGGTGACACCTACAGAGGAGACGGTGCCGCTGCGGAGGGGCCATTCCTGGGCACCCTCACCCTCCCAAACACATTACATTCATGCCTCAGTCGGTCGGGGACACGGCAGGACAAAAGCAAGAAGGGGGAGTTCCTCTCTGCGGGGGGAATTGAGCCCCAACAGCATCCCATGGAGCCAAGGGCATGGGAGTGAGCACGGCCGAGGGGAGCAGCATCCCCTGACCCCATTGTTCTGCCCATGGGCAATCCCAAATCCTGGCCCCTGAGGAGGGAAATAGAAGGAAAGCTGCTGGCA
>NW_011124545.1:0-1646 GCF_000146605.3 Meleagris gallopavo
TCCCTCACATCTCCCCCCCCAACCCTCCATTTTCCCTCACATTTTAACCCCAAATCCCCGTTTTCTCACCAAAATTTGCCCCCAAACAGCCACTTTTCCTCACGTTTCACCCCTAAAATCCCCATTTTCCAACAATTTTTCCCATTTTTCCACATAGTTTCACCCAAAATCCCACTTTTTCCCCCAAATTCACCCCACGGCCGCCATTTTCCCCAGCCGTTTTCCCGCCAAGCCGCCATTTTCTCCCCAGCTTTTCACCCACACCGCCATTTTCTCCCCCCACCTTCCCACCGAAAAAAAATCGCCACTTTTTTACCAAAAAATTTTACCCCAAAACCCGCCCTTTTTTCACCACGTTCCCACAAAAATCACCACTTTCCCTCAAAATGTGCTTGAATTTGCCGTTTTTATTCGCGTTTCACACCGAAATCCCAAAACAAATGCCGTTTTATCTTCGACGGCAGGCGGTACCCGCGGCGCTCTGCACAACGTTTGACGTTTTTGCTTCACAGTTCCGCCCCAAATCCGCCCTTTTTTCCACAGCGTCTTCCGTCATTACCGACGATTCGACTTCGAGCGTTTTGGGGGCACTTTCCGATGGCTTCGGAAAACTGCGGGGAAGTCCGGGTGCGGCTCAGAGCGCTTCGCCTTCCTTCGGTGGGGAAATTGATGGCGGAACTTCTGGCCACGTCGAAACAAAATATGGCGGCACTTCCGGTCCGCTCGCGGCTGTTCAGGAGAAAAGATGGCGGCACTTCCGGACCAATCGGAGCAGTTCGAGAGGAAAGGTGGCGGCACTTCCGGTCCACTAGCAGCTGTTCGGGAGGAAAGATAGCGGCGCTTGCGGTCACTTCGGATCACATCTTGGCATTTTGAGACGGTTCGGGCCACTTGGAAGCATTCCAGTCCCTTCGGAACAGTTCGTGGGCGGGGTGAAGGTTGGGGGTAAGGATGGAGGCACTTCCGGTGGCTACGAAGAACTTCGGGAAAGTTCAGGTGTGGCTCAGAGCGACTCCAGTTACTTCGAAGCAGTCCGGAAGGAGGGGGTGGTGGGGGGAAAGGATCGATAGGGCACTACCGGTCATGTCGAGACGAACAGATGGCGGCACTTCCGGTCAGTGAGGATCACATCCGGTCACTCCGGAGCAATTTTGGGGAACTTTTGAGCGCATCCGGCAACTTCGGGGAAATTCGGAACACATCGGTGAGCATTCGGGTCATTGCTGATAACATCCCCGCACCTCGGGGCAATTTGGGTGCCATCGAAGCTCTTCCGGTAACTTCGGAGCGCTTCCGGATCTTTCAGAGCAGTTCGGAGGGAGATCGGAACACTTTCGGTCCCTTCCGCGCACTTCCGGTCCCTTGGGAGCTATTCGATGCTCTTCAAAGAACTTTAGGGCACTTTCGGGATTTTCGGAACACTTTGGGGATGTTTTGGGGTACTTCCGGTCACATCGGGGCACATCCGGGGACTTCGGAGCTATTCGGGCCATTTCGGAAGTGTTCGGAGCACTTCCGGTCCCTTTGGAGAACTTCGGAACACTTCGGGTCAGTTCCGATCATTTCGGAGCACTTCCGGTGGGTGTTTGGGCACTTCCGGTCTTTTCGGACCAGTTGGGTGCACTTCGGCATGATCCGGTGGCATT
>NW_011124545.1:1666-2426 GCF_000146605.3 Meleagris gallopavo
GCACTTCCGGTCCTTTCAGAACAGTTCGGGTCATTTCGGAGATCTTCGGTTAGAGTTCGGGGCGCTTCCGGTCCATGCGGAGCACTTCCGGGGATCTTCGGAACAGTTCCAGGCTTTTCGGAAGCGATCGTGAGGAACTCGGAGCACTTCCGGTTCCTTGAAAGCACTTCGGAGGACTTCGTGCGGCACTGCCGGGAATTTCCGGTCCCTTCTGAGCACTTCCGGTCGGCAAGACGGAGATCGGGTTACTTCGGAGGTGTTCGGGGAACCTCGGAGATGTTCGGAAAGTCCTGGGCTCGGCTCAATAGCGCCCTCGAGCGGACAGCGTCGTTATTACATCATTAATTAATTTAAATAGCGCCCCCTAGTGGATAGAGCGGGTATTACACTAATTAATATAAAATTATTCTAATAATTATTATTACAATTAATGTTTTGCCCCTTTGTTTTTTCGTCTCGTGTGCGCTTGCTTTTTATTTTATTTTAATGGATTTATTTTAATTTTGATTCTATGGGGCTGCCCCATAGATTCCCCCACCCCATAGACTGAGCTGCCTCATAGACCCCAAATGTGACCTTTGACCCCCAAAATGGTGACTTTCGTCCTCCATAATGGTGACTTTGGCCCTGAAATGTTGATGCTTGACCCCGACCTGTGACCTTTGACCCCCACATGGTGACTTGATTTACATGTGGAACTTTGATCCCACGTGTGACCTTTGACCCCCAATCAGTGGCCTCTGACCCCAAAATGTGAACG
>NW_011124546.1:0-453 GCF_000146605.3 Meleagris gallopavo
CATCCCCTAAATGGAGACCCTCTATTGAAGACCCCACAAATGAGACCCCCAAAGTGCATCCCCTAAATGGAGACCCTTAATTGAAGCCCCCCCAACCGAGACCCCCAAAATCCATCCCCCAAACAGGGAACCCCTCTGAGACCCCATCAATGGAGATCCCATAAATGGGAGCCCTACAAATCGGGACTCAGAATGGGGACCCTAAATGGAGACCCCTAAAAGGGGACCCTGTACTAAACACCCCCCAAATGAGACCCCCAAAGTGCATCCCCCAAATAGGGAACCCCTCTGAGACCCCATCAATGGAAACCCCACAAATGGGAGCCCTACAAATCAGGACTCAGAATGGAGACCCATAAATGGGGACCCTGTACTAAACACCCCACAAATGAGACCCCCAAAGTCCATCCCCTAAATGGAGACCCTTAATTGAAGCCCCCACAAATGAGACCC
>NW_011124546.1:473-865 GCF_000146605.3 Meleagris gallopavo
GACCCCACAAATGAGCCCCCCAAAGTGCATCCCCTAAATGGAGACCCTCTATTGAACACCCCCACAAACGATACCCCCAAAGTGCATCCCCTAAATGGAGACCCTTAATTGAAGCCCCCTCAAATGAGACCCCCAAAGTGCATCCCCTAAATGGAGACCCTTAATTGAAGCCCCCACAAATGAGACCCCCAAAGTCCATCCCCTAAATGGAGACCCTCTATTGAACACCCCCCAAATGAGACCCCCAAAGTGCATCCCCTAAATGGAGACCCTTAATTGAAGCCCCCACAAATGAGACCCCCAAAGTGCATCCCCTAAATGGAGACCCTCTATTGAACACCCCCCAAATGAGACCCCCAAAGTCCATCCCCTAAATGGAGACCCTTAATTGA
>NW_011124547.1:0-854 GCF_000146605.3 Meleagris gallopavo
GCCGCCAGCGCCTCGGCCCGGACAAAGCGGCCGCCCCCGCTCCCCCCGACCCTAAAGGCAGCCCCGCTTCCCCCGGCTCGCAGCCCCGGCGCCAGGAGCTGGGAACGTGAGAACCTGAATCCCACAAGAGCAGGGAGCGAGGTGACTCCCCCCTCCCTCCAACCCACAGATCCCAGAACTCAAAAGTCCACCCAGAAAGGGCAAAGGGAATGGGATGGATTTGGGGGCAAGGAGAGTGAAAACACGCAGGAAACATCCCCAGATGGGGAAATGGGGATGGGGATTAATCACCAAACCGCACCCCAAAGCCAAGAAGTCAAGGCTCTAGCATTTCTCTTTGGGGTTTCCACCTCCCATGTGCAGACACTTTGGGTGGGTCAGGGATTGGGGTCTGCACTCGGAGTCCTACTGACCCTGTACCCGGTGCCTTGCAGCGGCTTGTCACAGGAGGTGGGCAGCGTGGAGCAACTCACCCTGCGCTGCGCCGAGGGCTCCCTGGAGTGGCTGTACCCCACTGGGGCTCTCCGCCTCCGCCTGGCCCCCCGCCTGCCCCCCGCCACCACCTCTGATGGCCGCGGCCCCCGACACGTCACCGCCTGCCTTCAGCCAGCCGGCACCTTCCGGGGTGCTCAGCTCTACCTGGAGCGGGACGGGAAGCTGGAGCTGCTGCTGCCTGAGGCAGAGGTGGCCCCGCGGCCCCGTGTGAGGTGTTTCAGCTGGCCACCCCATGAGCAGGTGGCCCTGTTCCTGCAGGCCACCCCGCAGCGTGACATCAGCCGCCGCATCGCTGCCTTTCGCTATGAGCTGCGGGGGGATTGGCTCGCCCGGCCCGCGCTGCCTGCCGAAGGTGAGAA
>NW_011124548.1:0-1859 GCF_000146605.3 Meleagris gallopavo
AATCATGGAATTTAAAAAAAAAAAAGGCACAGGACTTTGCACATTTAATTAGCTTTGCATTCCCTGAAATGGACCAGCAGTGTTAGACAAGGACTATAACTGATTTTACTGAACAAAGAATGACTGTTACTACCATAGTGGGAGACAACTTGGCCTCTTAATTTCACGTCACAACAACTTAACAAACTCCACTGAAAACCCTGGTCATGTGTTTCTATATATATGGTACTCAGGGGTCTTGGAAACAATAAGCCAGATCAGTTCACAACTGAAACAGTTTTGCTGCACTGTTCCCACAAAATAGCGCCCACTAGGGAGAAAAAGAAACAACCCACAACTAAATGACTCATAGGGCTGGAGCAACTCTAATGTGAAGACAGACAGAGAGCTGGGGCTCAGCCTAGAGAAGAGAACCCTGGGACAGTCCTTCAGTACTTAAAGAGGACCTACAGGAGAGATAACAGGAAAAGGGGTAATGACTTTAAAACTAAAAAAGGGTGGATTCAGATTAAATATAAGGAAGAAACTTTTCATCATCATGAGCATTTGGAACATGATGTTCAGAGAAGCTGTGAATGCCCCATCTTAAGAAGTGTTCTAAGTCAAGTTGGATGGGGCTTTAGGCAACTTGATCTGGTGTCCACTTTCCACTAGATCAATTGAAATTACATGATTTTTAAGGTTCTTTCTTTCTCAAATCACTCTGTAATTCTATAATTCTACTCTTTCACTATGTTTAGGGATAACAAAACCATGCTACACCAAGTGTATGGTATGCTGGACTGAACCTAACTCTTCATTCAGGGTGAGAGGCTTCCCATTCACAGAGATCCCTAAGCAGTATTTGAAAAGCAATCTGTATTTTTACAGTCAATCACACATCCATATTGCCTTGCATCCATTGCCAGTCCTATCAGAATAAAAAGACTACTGTAACTTGAACATATCAAGTGAAAATGCATCATCAAGATGAGAAGAAGTAACACATGTGAAGAAATAAGTTTATTGGCAAACAAATATCTGCAAAAAAGAATCTTGCAATTCCCAGTGAGCATGCCAATTACTACTAATAAAGTAATTAACATTTTTTAAAACCTCAAAAAAAAGAAAAAAGAGAAATTGGGTGTGCAAGCTCTAATTAATACTGTAATAATTTGTCACAACCTAAAATGAAAAATTCTTGATCCTCATTAAAGTAATAATTTAGAAGAGTTATATCAGGGAAAAACAATCATGGGTAATAGGACTCGAACTCCAAAAAATCATAAACTCCATTCTCTTATCATGACTCATGAACTGTTTCTGATCACATTATCTGATGGATCATTTTTTTGACTTCTTTCTAAACCTTCAGATGAAGAAACACTCCAGCCTGCTCCCAAACAAAAGTTTAACTTTTCTCTGATAGAGATCCAGACTCTTGCACGCCCTTTCTCTTCTAAACTCAATTTAAACCAGTACTCTGTCATTGTGATATATATGGAGAATGGCTTCTCTCTTCCTCATTAATTAAATATAAAATACTTGAGCAGGAGGGTTGGACTAGATGATCTTAACAGGTTCCTTCCAAGCTCAGTGATTTTGTGCTTCTGAGGGTACCCCTGCAAAGTGTGGGATCGAAGCAGTGCTATCAGGAAATGTCTTACAGATAAAGATAGTAAAAGGTTTGGTTCTGTACAAAGCATTATGCTTTTCTGGAATTGAAAGAAGATACTAAAATTTTCATTACTTCTCATTTTCTGACAGTCCTTATAAATTCAGCATGCCATATATGTCACTGTACATTCATGAACACCTTACCTTGGAATCTTTCTCCATACAAGATATTGTGAAGAGACATGAGCAGAAAAAAAAAAGAG
>NW_011124548.1:2464-6287 GCF_000146605.3 Meleagris gallopavo
AGAATTCACAAAGCATTTTCCTAAATGCTAAGAAAATTCTAGGATATTGGTTGCCATGTAAATACATTTTGCTGTGTGACTGCTATTGCAGTTCATTCTCGATCCATTCTCCAGGCTGTTTTCCTGATTTCAAAAGCTCTGAATGATAACTCAGTTACAATGTACAAGTCAAAAGCAGAAGAAAAGCAAGGCTTCTCCATTCTAGCACTATTTTCTTCCTTGTCTTCTTGTAGAATACTTTTTCCCTCACTTGAGAGATTTACAAAAAAGTATCAGTAATTGATTTATTTTTTGCATGTGCAAAATTTCTGCAGGAAAATCTGCAGGTCAGTATAATTTGTAGTGTACATGGGAATACCCATGTAACAGGCATGGCCAGAACAGTCTTCTGAGGCTCTCCACAAGGGTAAGTGTGGGCTTCACTCTGCAACTCTTTTACAGCAAATACCATCTAAGTTGCCATCTTTAATGAACTAATTTTCATCTACCAGCATCTCTGTAGAATGTGTTTCTCACATCTGCTAACTTTACTACTGTAAAACTTATTTAAACTTAATATTTCTGTTCCCAGTGGCAAAATATACCAACCTGTGGGAAACTCTCTCTAATATATCACACCTAAAAGAAGGCAAGAGCAGCTAGCTCTACAATGTGCACAAAACACAGACTCCTGGTGAAAAAAACTCACGTGCTTTATATTTTTGTGTATCCATTTCTAATATTAGGAGTATTCTTATGGCTAGCTCAGGCAAAAATACAAAGCTTACTTTGTTCCAGACCCCATCACATCCTTATTCCCAATGTTTTCCAAGTATCCTGCAATAAATTTGTTAACATTGAGCTGGAGTTCAGAGGAAATCTAAATTCTCAGATAAAGGAAGTTTTTAGTAGCCCCGTGCCTGCCAGTGTTCAAGAGGCAACTGTATAATTCCCTCAGTAAAACATGTCTTAGCTCATGGGTGTCCAACCTTTTGTCTTGCTTGGGTCACATGCAGTGAATAGAAGGTCTTATGCTGCATAAATGTAGATCAGTCCAAAAGTAATTCCTCCTATTTATTTCCATAGAAACATCAACAGCTACAAAGAGCACAATAACACTATTTGATAGAGCAAATTCTCACTAAAAAATGCCAGTTTTCAACACAGTTACCACCATTAGCTGTGCATTTTTGTCATCAATCAACATTTGTCAACAGGAGCCTGCACGCCACACTCAGAACAATCTGCACCAGTGACAGTGACCCACGGTCACCACTGCTGAAATGCACCACCCACAACTCACTGTGCTCACATCCACTGTTTGGTCTCCATAAATATTCAGCAAGCATGGTGAATGTCACTGGGTGCAATTTTTTCCACAAGGAGGAATTCAATGACACACCTTTGCTTCATAAGCACTTCCATGTCATATGCCATTTTGTCAGGCTACCTCTCTGCTGCCATCTGTCGCACAGCAATAAAACAGGAGGGTTCAACCACTATTGCCATACCATCCACATTCACCTCCAATGCTATGGGCCAACATAATAAAAACATGAGGAATTACTTTCAGAGCAACCATTGCAAAATATACATTATCGTTAATATATAAGTGGCAAAATATTTTGATTTTCAATATTTTTCTAAGAAGTTAAAAAAAGAGAGGAATAAAAACATAAAACTAGTGGGATGTTTCACTTTGTTTTTGCTTATGGTTTTATGAAGCTGATTAATAACAAACTTTCTTATTCTTCTCTATTCAAATCCCCAATCAAATTATTTTTAGAAAAACATTCCTTTGCATTGAGACAATGGTCATGCTTATCAATTAAATAAGAAGTATAACATCTAGATCTGAACTCACAATTGCTGGAGGTTGGAAATCATTCTGGGAGAGAGTACCACTGCACTCATCCATTTGCTGCTTTACCAGCATATCCACAAAACAATTTTATATGGTCCTTTCATTTGATCTGGCAGAATCCTGAAATCTAGGAATCTTCTGAACTGACCATAAACAGCAGAAAATTTGATTTCACAGATTTACAGTATCCACTGTTCAAAAGGAAGGATTAAACTCGTAGAATTGGGAAGTACACCAGGAATTAAATATTGGGCGAATTTCAGTCACAGTAGCCACAAAGCAGCTGCTAAGATATACCCTGAGTAGGGCCCCAAACCCAACTCTAATGTATTAATATTTCTGCTTAGTGCTTATTTCAAGGAGATCTGTAGTGAAGATTTTCATCTTTCATGGCTGCTTGGAATGATCCAGGTCAATTCTGCTGCGTATTAGCACAGCTGAGGACAGGGCAGAATCTTTCTTTATCAGCAACCATGATCTGTTCCTAACAGGATTCCCTTTGTGTTTGTCCTAGGTTTATTAACAAAAAATGCTTTCCTATAAGCCTGTTGGCCTGTAGGACAAATACAAAAATTGTTACAACTCACTGCAAGGCAAAAATTCTGTCCTTTTGTAATTTATTTTGCCTTTACATTTTCCAAATTAGACTACAGAGTAGGTTGTAACCATTTGTAGCCTCTCATCATTTTTAAATTCATATGCATACAGAACTCATCTTCTCCCACATATTTTAGTCAGTTTACACCACCAGTAAAAATGTGTATAAAGGAGACACAGAAGTTGCTTCTTCTGAGAGCCACGGGTGAAAACTGAGTTATTACATGCTGTGAAGCAGCCTGCAATTTTGGTAGTCAGCATCAGTGGAAAATACACCCTGCTGAATGGAGACCTGCAGCCTTGGTACACGTCATAAAAAGTGCAGGATGGGTACCTAAATGCACAGGATAAGTCAAAATTTCACCTTATTCTCAGAAATAAACATATATCCTTGTTGCATAAAATTTTGCTCTGTTTCTGCCTCACTTATAATATAATCAGTGCTGGATAAAGATACTACATATATGCTTCCTGGAATAATCTTCCTGGCCATTCATTATCCCTTTTAATTACTTTTTTATTTTTACTTATTTTTAATCCTTCCCAACTAGAGTTTGAATGTTGTCTGCTCATAGTTACATACATTTTACTGTTAGTTTCCACATGAGAGCTAGGTCACCTTCCAAATCTGTGGCAAATTGTCTTAGGAGTCCAACACATAAATCTTGAGCTGAGATTGAATTGCATCTCACATGAAAACAAATTGCAGTAGTGCAATTCTCACATTTTTATCAAGATCCTGCAAATGCTACAGAAGTCAGTGTATTATTCCATGTAATGCACTGGGCTTGAAACTGGAAAGTCTGTACAGAAGGATACTGGTAGCAAGCATCAGAAGATTCGGGTTGTTATTTCTGTGTAATCCTCATCTGCATGAGTAATAGGTCAGTGTGGAGGCATCAAATAATGAAATTGCAAAAGAAGTTAAACTGGTGGTAGAGCCACAACTTTCCTTGAGGGCTGAAAAAAAAAAAAATGAGATAATAATGACACTGTCAGAGCAGGATGTCTGCACAGGTATGTCTGCCATACAAAGTGCAGCTGGAAACAGGAAATCTGAAGAAAGGAATGGGCCCAAGCTGTCCAGGTGGAAGATGGGAGGCAAGGAGGCAGCCACAACCACCATTCCTCCCAGTTCACCCTGGCCCTTTGGAACTATTCCAGAAGTGCAGCCCTGCAGTAACGCAATACTGCCAGTGCAAGTACAAAAGCACAAACTATGCAGTGACTTTGCATGGTCTCAGTGTAGAGGCTTGCTAGACTTTCTTTTTCTCATGAGATTTTGATTCTGGAACTATGATGATACTGGATTAGTCTTTTTTTTTTCCCCCATATTTTTTTCTAATGACAGGGAAGGGAAGGGAAGGGAAGGGAAGGGAAGGG
>NW_011124549.1:0-325 GCF_000146605.3 Meleagris gallopavo
AATTATGTAAGAGTTTTTTATTTTGTTGCTTGTTCAGTTAGCTTTGCTAGCACTTGAAGAGATAAATATAAGTGATAATTTCAGTAACAGAGCAGTTACTGTTTAATTTATATAATCTCGTTTTCCCACAGGCATTGATCTGTAGTTCATTTGTCCCAATTTATTGTGGCCTAATTCCACCATCATTTAGAGGTGTGGTAAGTCTCTGTTAACAGCTGGAACTATTTTTAGATCTTCTGAAAATAAAAGAAGAAAGTGTATATTCTTTTTTGTTATCATAGTATAAAAAATCCTCTCATCAAAGCACTTAGTACTGTACCTATAT
>NW_011124550.1:0-1541 GCF_000146605.3 Meleagris gallopavo
AGCGGGGTTTGCGCCAGGCGCTGGGGCTGCGGCTGCGGGAGCTGCGGAGGCTTTGCCTGCAGGAGGCCGTGAGTCACCCCCGATCGCTGACCTCGGTCCCTCACCACGACCTCTGACCCCGGGGCTCCCCTCCTCGACCACCCGGGGCGCCCGGGGGGGCACCCTGCCCCCATAGATCCTTATGGAGCCCCCCCCGGACCTTTCTTTTGCCCCCACACCCCTCAGAGCCCACGGGGATCCTCAGAGTCCTTCTCATCCCTCTCCCTGTCACCCCCCAAACTGCCCCACCGATTGCCCTCCAACCCACTTCAGAGCCATTTCTGAGACCTCCATGACGCTCAGAGATCTACCCCCCCTCAGAATCCTCCCATTACCTCCCGCTCCCCTTAAAGTCCCCTCTATCCCCCCTAGGGATTTTCCTCATTGTCTTCCATCACCTCAGAGCCCCTTTGGAGACCCACTCAGGATCCTTAGAGTTCTCCAATTTCGTCTCCCCCCAAACTCTTATAATTCCTCCCCTGGAACGGCAACTCCCCCTTCCCCCCCACTTTCTAAGTCTCCCCTCCCCAACTGAAGCTCTCAGAAGCCTTCTCCAGCCCATCCCTATGTCCCCCCACACCCTCCCAAGCTCCGACTCCCTCCTTGCTGCCTCCCGAAGCCCCCCCCCCACAGGAGCTGACAGGGAAGCTACCCCCCGAGTATCCCTTGGAACCTGGAGAAAGACCCCAGCCCCCCCGCGGCGCCGGTCTGCAGCCCCCCGCGAGGCCCCCTCACCGAGGTAAGCTTGGGGTTCGAAGTGGCCCGATGGGGGTCCAGGAGGGGACACTGTGGCCCGGGATAAGAGTGGAAATAGGGGGTGAAACAGGTTGGGAGGCAGAACGGGGGTTTGAGGGCAGATTTTGTCAGGTTGAGGGCGCACTAAATGTAGCATAAAATGTCCTCGTTCCTTGGGGAGACCACGTTGGGATCCACTGGGCGCCCACAGCCCCTTTTGGTGGTCCCCAGACCCCCGTATGCCACACGGCAGCAGCCGCTCCCGGTAGCGCCGCGTTCCGCCGCCGCTGCGATGTCCCATCGCCGCCAGTCCTCTAGGGGGCGCCATCGCGCTGCGGGCGGCGCTCGGGGCTCAGCGGCGTCCTCAGTGCTCGATGGGGGGCGCTGTAAAGTGACGTCATATGGCGGCGCCCGCGGACTGCAATGGCGGCCCCAGCGGCCGCCCTCACCCCGCCGGTGATCTCGAGCGTTTCGAAGCCGCTTAAAGTCCCGTTCCCGTCCCGCAGGCGGCTCGGGCGGCACGGCGGGAGGTGGCGGTGCAGCTGCAGGTGGTGGAGGCTGCTCGGCGTCTGGCATCCGCCCCGGGGCTTCCCCCGGAACAGCGACGGCGTCGACAGCGACTGCAGGCCGAGGCGGCCCAAAGGCTGCGACAGCTCCGGGCACAGCTGGGTGAGCTGGGGAGGGAGCTGAGAGGGGTCCTGGGGGCAGTGGGGAGGTCCTAGGGAAAATAGGAGGGGGACCTGGGGGCAACGATGGGGGCCTGGGGG
>NW_011124551.1:0-2455 GCF_000146605.3 Meleagris gallopavo
GGGGTCCTGTGCCCCCATTGAGCCCCTCAGGTCTGTTTGGTTTCCCCCTGTGGTGGGGGTCTGTACCCACAGGGATCCCCTCCCTCAGAGTGGGTGGGGGGGGACAAAGGCTGAATTCCATGGGATGACTGGGATGGGAAGGTCCTAAAAGATCTTAGAACTACGGGATGGTTGTGTCGGAATGGCCCTTCAAGGTCCCAAAACCACAAATAGGGTTGGAAGGGTCCTGAAAGATCATAAAGCCACGGGATGGTTGGGTTGGGAGGGCCCTGAAAGATCACAGAACCACAGGGTGATTGAGTTGGAAGGGTCCTGAAAGATCACAGAACCACAGGGTGATTGAGTTGGAAGGGTCCTGAAAGATCACAGAACCAGGGGATGGTTGGAATGGAAGGGTCCTCACAGCCCCCCCAGTCCCAACTCCCACCCTGGGCCGCTCCCACCTCCCCAGCAGCCACCCGGGGCCCCATTCACAGCCCTGAGCCCCTCCCGGGACCCCCACCTCTCCACGCAGCAGCGCCGGGACTCGCTGCCTCCACACACACAACTCCCTCCCCTTCTCCCCCGACCCCCCCGTGGCACAGGGTCGCCCCCCATCCCCCCACACACCTTGCAGCACGCAGGACAGCCTCAGCCACTGCTCCAGCCACGCTCTGCACTGCGCCGCGCTCAGCTGTGCGGGGTTCAGCCCCCGCAGGTAACACGCCTGCAGAGCGCCGGGGGGAGGAGGGGAGGTCAGCACCCAAAATCCACAACCGCGGGACGAGGGGGGAGGCCGGGACCCCCGGCAACCCCCAGCTGGGGGGTCTCTCACCGCTCTGAGCTCCTCCTCAGAGAGCTGTGCCAGGCCCAGGCGTGCCAGCGCGCGGTCCAGGCGCCGGATCTCCAGCAGGTGGGAATGCAGGCGGCGCCGCACCAGGACAGCGGGCAGCAGAGGAGTCAGGAACAGCACACGGCTCAGCGCCCGCTGCGGGATGGCACGGCGTGGGGAGGGGCACTGGGCATGGGGTGGGGATGGAACGGGACAGGGGGAGACTTGGAGTGGGACGGGGGGCACAGAATGGAGTGGGACGGGGGATGGGACAAAGGGCATGGTACAGAGTGGAGATGTGGGGCACGGAGAGGGGCACAGGGCATGGCACGGGGTGGGGATGGAATGGGAGAGGGGGCACAGCATGGAATGGGACACAGCACAGCATGGAATGGGAGAGGGGGCACAGCATGGAATGGGACACGGCACGGCATGGAATGGGACCCGGCACGGCATGGAATGGGACACGGCACGGCACGGAGCGGGGACTGAGTGGGACACAGGGCATGGCACGGAGTGGAACACGGGATGGGACACAGGACATGGAATGGGACAGAGTGGAACACGGGATGTGGCACAGAGTGGGGAGAGAATTGGACAGGGAGTGGCACGGAGCCGGGCATGGAGCAGGACATGGGGCACGGCACAGGGTGGGGATGGAATGGGACATGGCATGGCACAGAGGGGGGCACGGAAAGGGGCACAGGGCATGGAATGGGGCACGGAGTGGGACATGGGGCTTGGCATGCAGCAGGACGTGGGATGGGACACTGCACGGCACAGGGAGGGGCACAGAATGGGGGCAGGGTGTGGGGCACAAGGCGGGACATGGGGCATGGCATGGAGCAGGGATGTGGGCACGGAGGGGCATGGAATGAGGCACAGAGAGGGACGTGGAGTGGGACACAGGGCATGGGATGGGGCACGGAGTGGGACACCGGAGCACAGCATGGAGTGGGGATGGAGTGGGACATGGGGCATGGCACGGCGTGGGTCACAGGGCACAGACTGGGACATGGAGTAGGACGAGGGGCACGGAGCGGGGCACAGAGCGGGACACGGGGTACAGCATGGGGTGGGGATGGAATGAGACATGGGGCATGGAATGGGGCACAGAGAGAGACATGGAGTGGGACATGGGATGGCACACAGGGCGTGGAATGGGGCACAGAGTGGGACGTGGGTCATGGCATGGAATAGGGCACGGGGCGGGACACAGGGCATGGAATAGGGCACAGCGTGGGGCACGGGGTGGGACGTGGGCCATGGCACGGAGTGGGACATGAGATGGGGCACAGAGCACGGCACGGAGGGCACAGAGAGGGACACGGGGCACGGAATGGGGGCACGGATATGGGGCACGGGGTATGGATTGGGGCAAGGAGAAGGGAAGGCGGTGGGGCACGGTGTGGGCACGCAGCACTCACCAGGTGGGCTGCCTGCAGCTCCCCCAGGCACAGGGCCGGACCTGAGAACAGCGACTGCA
The DNA here is from genome assembly GCF_000146605.3 of Meleagris gallopavo. Classification (NCBI taxonomy): domain Eukaryota; kingdom Metazoa; phylum Chordata; class Aves; order Galliformes; family Phasianidae; genus Meleagris; species Meleagris gallopavo. The sequence goes on from NW_011124551.1 coordinate 2,298, forward strand.
CGGCACAGAGCTCAGCCACGGGGGGATGGCGGCCGCGCTGCACCTGCACAGCACCAGGAGGTCAGCAGTGCCACAACGGAGTGGGGAGGGGGGTGCAGATGGGAGTGGGAAGAGATTGGGGTGGGGATGGGATGGGGACTGATAATGGGATGGAGATG
>NW_011124552.1:0-541 GCF_000146605.3 Meleagris gallopavo
CACAGAGGGGACACACAGAGGGGATGTGGGGACACACAGAGGGGACACGGGGACACAGAGGGGACACACAGAGGGGATGTGGGGACCCACAGGGGACATGGGGACACAGAGGGGACACGGGGACACACGGGGACACACGGAGGGGACCCGGGGACACAGAGGGGACACGGGGACACAGGGACACAGAGGGGACCTGGGGACACACAGGGGACACGGAGACACACAGTGGGGACACACGGAGGGGACACGGGGACACGCAGGGGACGTGGGGACACACAGGGGACACAGGGACACAGAGGGGACATGGGGACACACAGAGAAGACAGAGGGACACGAGGGGACACGGGGACACAGAGGGGACGTGGGGACACACGGAGGGGACATGGGGACATAGAGGAGACACAGAGGGGACACAGAGGGGACACAGGGACACACGTAGGGGACATGGGGACACACAGGGGACACAGGGACACACAGTGGGGACACACGGAGGGGACCCGGGGACACAGAGGGACACGGGGACACACGGGGACACGCGGAG
>NW_011124553.1:0-392 GCF_000146605.3 Meleagris gallopavo
TTAGAAAAATTTAGAAGTGTTAAAATTCTCAAAGGCTTTGTGTTTCCTGTAGAATTCAGATGTTTTGTGTGAAGTTCTAGTAGACTAATTCACAAGGCTGTGTTAGGTTTCCAAGTGCACAAACTGTAACTTTTGGAGGGAGAGAAAGTTAGAGGCAAACTGGGGATCTGTAACAACTAGTGTATGGACAAAAGCTCTGTTGAACACCTAGATTTCAGCAATCTGTCCAAGGACTAAAATACACTTTTCTTCTTAAGTCCGAGATTTTGAATATCAATCATTATATGCTTTATGGTGCTTATCACTCTTAGTTGTGGAACGATATTTCAAGAATGAATATTACCATGTGCACTAAACAGTTTGAGAGTTATGAAGACTGTGAAGAAAGAAGG
>NW_011124554.1:0-688 GCF_000146605.3 Meleagris gallopavo
TCACTGGGGTCATTGGGGTCAATAGGGTCATAGGAATCACTGGGGTCACCGGGGTCATTGGGGTCACCGGGGTCATAGGGTCACCGAGGCCATTGGGATCAGTAGGGTCATAGGGGTCACCGGGGCCATTGGGGTCACTGGGGTCATAGGGGTCATTGGGGTCAATCGGGTCATAGGGGTCACTGGGGTCATAGGGGTCACTGGGGCCATTGGGGTCACTGGGGTCATAGGGGTCATTGGGGTCAATCGGGTCATAGGGGTCACTGGGGTCATTGGGGTCACCGGGGCCATTGGGGTCAATAGGGTCATAGGGATCACCGGGGTCATTGGGGTCAATAGGGTCATAGGGGTCACTGGGGCCATTGGGGTCAATAGGGTCATAGGGATCACCGGGGTCATTGGGGTCAATAGGGTCATGGGGGTCACCGGGGTCATTGGGGTCAATAGGGCCATTGGGGTCAATAGGGCCATAGGGATCACCGGGGTCATTGGGGTCAATCGGGTCATAGGGGTCACTGGGGTCATTGGGGTCACCGGGGCCATTGGGGTGAATAGGGTCATAGGGGTCACTGGGGTCATTGGGGTCAATAGGGTCATTGGGGTCACTGGGGTCATAGGGGTCATTGGGGTCAATAGGGTCATGGGGGTCACCGGGGCCATTGGGGTCACTGGGGTCATTGGGGTCACC
>NW_011124555.1:0-1459 GCF_000146605.3 Meleagris gallopavo
ACAGACGTGGGGATGGGGGCCGTGGGATGGTGGGGATGAGGCACAAAAGAGCATGGGGACGGAGTACATGGGGTCGTGGGGATGGGGGGCATGGGACATTGGAGGTGGGACACGAGATGGGGCACAAGAGATCATGGGGACAGAAGCCATGGGACTGTGGGGACAGGCATGGGGACGTGGGGATGGGGGACGTGGGACATTGGGGGGTGGGGGACATGGGACACTGAGGATGGGATACGGGATTGTGGGGGTGGGTGTGGGGTCAGGGAGCGTGGAACAGTGGGGACGGGGCACGTAGGGACGTGGGGACAGGGGCGGTGGGGATGTGACACACAGCGTCGTGGGGACAGGGGGCACGGGACCAGACTATGGGGGCATGGGACGATGGGGCTGGGGTGGACGGGATGTGGGATGATGGGGGCAAGGGCGCATCCTGGGGACCGCCTGGGGGACACCGTGGGGACAAAGCACGGAGGCCACGCTATGGGGCACAGCCCACAGGCAGGTGGGGACATGAATTTCGCCACCGCCCCACATCCTGTCACCTCCGGCGCCCGCCCAGACGCTTCTCTTCATCCACCCCGGGGCGGTCCCTGTCCCCGTGCCCTATAAAAGCACCGCGGTGACAGCCCAGGGGACACCACCCGCAGGGCAGGACTCGGGACAAGAAGGGACGGAGCCTGGGCCGCGTTTTTGGGGCGTTCACTCTGGAACCTACTGACGGTCGGTGCTGGCAGCCATGTCCTTCGTGCCCAGAGAGGCAGGCAGGTGAGCCGCGGGGACGGGGCCGTCCTCGTCACCTCTCGTGTCTCAGGACTGAGTCACGCAGCCGTGGCGGCCGCCCTCAGCTCTGTGTCACCCCAGCAGGGGCCGTGGGCCCCGTCCTGTGGGGCGGCACCAGGAGTGGCATCAGCACCGCGGGCGGCCGCTGCGGGTGGCGATGGAGGCGGCCGCTGGGGACGGTGACCCGATGGAGTCCGTTGTGGACCCCGACATGGTGGCCTTGTTTGATGAATTCCTGGGGAGAGGTAGGGGAGGGGAGCGTGGGGGGCCCTGTCCTCGTGTCCCCAAGGCCCCCTCAGAGCTACATCCCCGTGTCCCCACGTTCCCATGCCGCCTGTCCCCACGGTCCCCCAAGAACCCCATCCCCACTTCCCCTGTCCCCAAGGTCCCCTCAGAGCCCCACCCCCCACGTCCCCATGTCCCCATGGTCCCCCAGAACCCCATCCCCACGTCCCCTGTCCCCACAGTCCCCTTAGAGCTCCATCCCAACGTCCCCATATCCCCTGTCCCCATGTCCTGTGTCCCCATGGTCCCCTCAGAGCCCCATCCCCATTTCCCCATGTCCCCTGTCCCCACGGTCTCCCAAGAACCCCACGTCCCCACATCCCCATGTCCCCATGTCCCCACGTCCCCACGTCTCCACGTCCCCACGTCCCCATGTCCCCATGTCTGTGTG
>NW_011124556.1:0-512 GCF_000146605.3 Meleagris gallopavo
AATCTTTGGAGTAAGTCATACTGTCCTCAGGTTTGAGATTTGGCACAACTTTCAGCTCTAATATCATGTTAAAAAATTCAATTATTAAAAATATTGTTTAATCAAAATTTTGAAAGTATTAGTAAAATGTATAATCAACATCAAATACGGTAAAGACAAAAGAGCAGCATTCATAATAAAATTACAACATAATACAAATGCCACTAATACCCATTTCAAACAAAAAATAAAAATGATTCATTAGAGAAAAGTCCCTGCTGTACTGATTTTGCTCTAAGACCTCAGCATTTAAAACTGTGCAGCTACTTCAGTGTGCAACATTCACACACTTGAAAGGAATCCTGATGGGAATGCTTTATGCCTGTTGCTCTCTGAAACAGAAGGAAAAGGAATATAGGCAAGTAATTATGGAGAGGATTAAAAACCAGCTACATGTGCACAGAATACACAAGAAGAGACAACCTTTCCATTTCCATCAGCCAAAAAACATATCAACCTCTAAAAAGCCAGTG
>NW_011124557.1:0-315 GCF_000146605.3 Meleagris gallopavo
CAGTGGTGGTCTTTAAAGTGCTTTAGTTAGAATTAAAAAAAAAAACTAATTATACTTAGAGAATCAAGACAGTTTCTTAGTTTCAGACCACTATCCAGGGCTTTCAAAAGCCACTGAGAACCAGTAGATACATTGAATATTGAAAATATTATGGTTCTAAGAACAGGCCTTGCAAATTCTGGAGTTTCTTACTTTGTGATGAAACTAAATTGAAGACAAACAGAAATAATTTCCTGACTACACAGGGAAAGGTAGAGAACCTAATGAGGTTTAACAAGGCCAAGTGCAAGGTGTTTCACTTAAGTCAAGGCAATC
>NW_011124558.1:0-2529 GCF_000146605.3 Meleagris gallopavo
GAGATGCCAGTTGTTTATGTTGTTTTATTTTTCCAGTATAAAGCGTATAATCACTGTATGTGATTCCAGCTCCTTTCCACACAGAGAAAAAAAAAGAGGGGAGTAGTCACAAGTCATTCTTTTTTACCTTCTCCCAAATCTCTAAACTTTACATGAAAATTACAGATAAAAAGCATAAACACACCTAAGCACAGCGTCTAATAACATCTAAACTAGTTCAGTGTTTCAAAACCCCTTGTGTGAGGGAATTTGAGCAGTGATTTCTATCAATTACGTATATTGACTTTTCTTAGGATCTTGTCTGTAAATATACTTAATGCTAGAAAATTTTCCATAGTTTGGAAACTCATGATTTGTAACCTGATGGTCCACTACTAGGCTCGCACAAACAAATACACATACACATATACTTATATAAGTAGCATCTTCCAATTTGATATTTTAGGACAGAAAAACGCAAAAAATATTTCAAGATTTTTTTTTTCCTCAAATATATCAGTCTTGGTTTGTGTTGTCCATTGTTTGTTTGTTTTTAAGCTAGGAAATTAAAACTCAATTTTGGGGTACGTAACTTTAGTTGCTCTTAGAAAGTTTTTCCAAATTTTAACAGTATCATAACAATAAGGAAAGAAGCCTCATAGGTCAAGCTGCTTATTTTCCTTAGCAGCCCTTTGCATCTAAATATTAGAGAAACAAAATTGAAGGAATATATTTCAAATACACAGCATATTTCACACTTCTGTTTCAATGAATGTATGATTTAAAGACGTCTTATTTTCTTCTTTATTTGTAGGGTACCTGTGTATGTTTCTCATGGATTAATTTAGTTCTGAAATATTTAAGTGCCAGGTTTACTTCAGATTGCATTGTTTTGTTTTTAACTTACATTTTATTAAATGTTAGAATTAGCATTATTTTATTTGAAAATATTCTATTTACAAGTTAAAAATTAAAGTTGCAACAAAACAAAAGTAATCTTTTAAATGCCAAACCTAATTCAAATCAGATTTTTTTTTTTTAGTAAGTAACTTTTAATATTTTTAGTAGTTTGAAAATACAAATATTTACCAAAAAGGTAAAAAGCAATATATTAAAGACCAAAAAAAAATCCAAGAGTACTTACGGTCGGTAAGACTAGCAATCCCTGCAAGAGTAGTGATGGGAACATGAGGCATATCCCCATTCATCCTGAAGTTCTGGGATGGTAGTGCCTACACAGATATTTTAGTTCAGGTGCCAGCTATCATTACTTTCCATCTCCCAAGCGCTGAAAAAAAAAAGAAAAAGAAAAAAAGAAGCAACAAATTACAATGGTAGGTTTACTTTCAGTAATATAAATGAAGCGCAGGCCATAACCTCAGTAACATACTCAATAAATTTTTTCAAGAGTAGGTAGAACAATGTTAATTTAAACATTAAATGGCATAAAGCAGTCAAAAGTCTGAAGTCAGAAGCAAAGCCCTTCAGCAAAAACACTGCAAAATAAGGCAAAGAAAACATTTTATCAGGTTATACAGTACCAACAGTCAATATCTCATTATTAGAAGTACAAAGTATTAAAACAGCTAATGAATTTTACATCTTATTTTGAAAGAAAATTGGTAGTAAAACTTCCATTGCATTTTACTGCAGTGGAGAGTACATAATCCATAACCAGCTTAAGTGATGAACTGCTACATTCACTCCTCAATTTTGGAAAAGAAAATATTTTCATAGACAGAGTGGCTACTAAAAATAAAAGCAATAATATACAGACATAAAAATGAAGAAAACTGTGAAAAATTCAAAATCTTAAGAGTATTTTCAAAGAAGTATCTACTTCAAAATTATTCTGAAAATCTCTGGGGCAAAACTATTGCTAGCAACTGTATCTCCATTTCACAAAAAAGAAAGGCTTAGTCCTACTAAAGAAGTTTGGTTATTTACTGTAAAATAGTACAGTTTGTATTGCACAAATTAGTAAGTATTTCTTAACTGAGATCTCACTATGTAAAGATTCCAGCTATAATGAAGTCTGCACTACTTAAAAAAAAAGTAAAAATAATTTCAGCTGCAGTGGCATAACAACAAAATTTACAAAGATGACACACCACGATTTACTATTAGATAACACTAATGAAATGAGAAAAATTGAGCATGGTGGTGTATAAAGACAAACAAAATAAATTAAAGGAAAGGAACTTGGTATAAATATATGTCTATCTACTATGGACAGTTGCCTGTGTTGACAGTTTCTTAAATAGAAAGACTTCCTCCATAAGTAGACGTTGTCTACTGTTGACGCTGAAATTACTCTTACTCTCTTTTCATGTCATACCAACAGCAATACATAAGACAATTTTGCAACAAATACATAGAGATTCCAAGCAAGAGAAGAAAACAAGGTATAAAATTGTCATGAACCATGGAAGCTAACTTTGCAACTTCTCTACCTACACATAACTGAATTATTAAAAAAAAAAGCCAACAATGAGGTTAAAGAGACTTGACTTCCTTTGCAGCACTCACCATAATCTCATTATTACCAAT
>NW_011124559.1:0-452 GCF_000146605.3 Meleagris gallopavo
TTTTCTCACAAGCCTGGAACATGTTTAAAAATATGCAGCACTTTGGAAAATCTTAGCGAAACAGTTTAGCTCGGGTCCTAAAATCTGTCAGAATGATGTGCCTGGACGCAGAACAGCTGGTGAAAGTTTAATCCATCAATCTCCTATGAAAGGCTGTCAGCAGCAAGCGGAAGTAAACAATTTGAAGTAATAAACATGACCCTTATTACAAGGCATCTGCCTTCCAGTTGCTTCTGTGGCCAATAGAGTGGGAGTGGTTTTGGGCTCTGGAGTTCCTTCCTATGGCTGGCCAGGCAGTTGCAGTAGCCCATAGACCAGAAGTGAGATATCTCTTAATGAATATTAGTTGGACAAGAGATCATCTTGTCTTTAAGCCTGACATGGAAGGTTATATTGGCACGACTACACATCCATTCCTGCCACCATCCATGTGCTAAACACTGGACATTTAA
>NW_011124560.1:0-1640 GCF_000146605.3 Meleagris gallopavo
TCAACCGTTGTGCTGCTTGTTCAGAAAATAAATAAATAAATAATAATAATAATAAAAATAAACGCGTCAGTATTCTTCTGTAATATCACCTCGTTCCCCCGGAGCGGAGCGGGTCGCAGCCCCCACTCCCACCGCTAACTTTGTTGCCCAGCTGTCCAGAGAGCACCCCCTCCCCCGCCCCGCAAAGTTCTCCCTGCTGAAAGGAAGAGAAAGATTAAATATTATAGAGGAAAAGGGGAGAAAGAAGACAAAAAGGTCCGCACTTACAATAGCCAAACATTCGTGGAAAAAAAAGGGGACGGTGTAATTAATATCTTTGGTGCGCTGTCGCCACTGCAAAAGCCTGCAGTCAGCGTTGCACAGTGAATGCACAAGCTTGCAACTGCAAAAACACCGGATTCATTAACCATCTCCGCACAGAGCGTGAGCGTGCCGCCAGTCCCGAGCGTCTTGACCTAAGTTTTTTTTTTTTTTTTTTTTTTTTAAAGTCGTGTGTGTGTGTTTCCCTCCAGCAGTGCCACACCGCGCTCCCAGCCGCATGCCATGTAAACAAAGGTAACTTCGGGAGAGACGCTGCTGCTCGGGCCGGTCCCCGCACGGATACCCGCACACACCCACACAGCGCACCGTCCCTCGTCCCGACGCGGCACACTCCTACAACTTTCCCCTTTAATTCCCACGCGTCCCGTGGGCCGCACCTTCCCTCCTCTGCCCTCGGCCCACCTCTGCCTCATGGCTCTGCCTTAAATTTAGGACTGATTTTTCAATTTACTGTGAGCATAATTCCAAATTTTTGGATGGTTTTTCTTTCCTTTTTTTTCTTTCCTCCTCCTCCTTTCATTTTTCCCCCAGACCTACAGCCTCTGGAGCTACCAACGAGGCCGTCACACTTCAGGTCTGGAGCGGCACCCTTGCCTTTCTTGTGGCAACACAAAATACAGTGTTACAGTCCATGAAGGCTGCACCAGTCAGCGGGACACAGCGTTTGGCTGCTGTGGCTCTCAGACACTTTTAGCTCAATCTTAGGGTTAAAGTCCAGCGGCCAAACCGGGGAACCGGGGAAAAAGGAGGGCAGGGACCTTCCTGCGAGGGAACGCGGGGAGAGCTGGAGAAGCAGAAGGGGAAGGGAAGGAGCGGAGGAGAGCTTGGAGGGCGCAGAGCCTGCTGCCAGCCGCGAGTTCTGCTAGGAGGAGAAGGATCGGTAAATAGGTTATAAATCGCAATTTGTATGCAGGCTTTAAGGAGAGGGTGGAGTTTGGTGAAGAAATAAAGCAGGAGCGTGCTAAAATAAATAAATAAATAAATAAAAAATAATGACAGGAGCACAGGAACCCAGCTCGCTCCCAAACTTTCCTTTGAACAACGCGTGGAGTGAAAACAAGGCCAAACCTCGCGGAGCAGCACGCTCCGGACACCGGCAAAGGGGAGACCGTGCCACATTTCCCCCCTGCTCACCCCCCGTTCTCTCCCCTTTACTCTTTCCTTGCCTACTTACACGTCCTTCATCTTTCTTTCAGGAAAAATGAGCCTGAGAATGGAGCTACCGAGAAGTGTTTGGGTTTAAAGAGAAACGGTGGGGCGGGAGGTGTGGGGGAAAAGAAACTGAATGGGAGCATATCTCGTACGGAGGGATGCATCTC
>NW_011124561.1:0-518 GCF_000146605.3 Meleagris gallopavo
GCACAATGGGGACACGGAGCCCTTGGGGACATCGGGGGACACGGAGCCTTTGGGGCACAAGGTGTCCCTGGGCACAATGGGGACACGGAGGCCTTGGGGACACTGGGGACGTGATGCCAATGAGGACCCAGAACCCTTGAGGACACGGGGGATGTGGTGTCCATGTGGCACAAGGTGTCCCTGGGCACAATGGGGACACGGAGCCCTTGGGGACACCGGGGACGTGGTGTCCATGGGGGACGTGGTGTCCCTGGGCGCAATGGGGACACGGAGGCCCTGCGGCACCTTGAGCCACTGCTTCTCGGTGAGCGAGTCGCTGTAGTCCACCTCCTTGCGGTGCCGGGAGCCGCGGCCGAACATCTTCTCCTCCTCCTCCTCGCAGGTGAGCCGCTCCACCTCGGCGTCGTCCTTGATGATCCACGACGGCAGCTCGTCCTCCTCCATCAGCCGCGGTTTGCGCTTCGGGTTCCGCGCCTCCTCGCGTCGCCGGTCCAAATCCATGCGCTGCGGGGGGGGGA
>NW_011124562.1:0-587 GCF_000146605.3 Meleagris gallopavo
GGGTCCGTTGGGTCTCTATGGGGTCTCCATGAGTCTCTATGGGGTCCCCATTGGCCCCTATGGGGCTCTGTGGGTCACTGTAGCATCCCTGTGGGTCCTGCTGAGTCTCTATGGGGTCTTTATGGCTCTCTATGGGGCCTGTGTGGGTCCCTATGGGGCTCTGTGGGTCGCTATAGGGTCTCTATGGGGTCTCTATGGATCTCTAAGGGGTCTCTATGGGTCCCCGCGGTCTCTCTGGGGCTCTGTGGGTCGCTATAGGGTCTGTACGGGCCTCTATGGATCTCTATGGGTTTCTATGGATCTCTACGGGGTTTCTATAGGTCCCCGTGGATCCTTATGGGGTCTCCGTGGGTCCCTATGGGGCTCCATGGGCCCGTTTGGGGTCTCTGTGGGTCTCTATGGGTCCCTATGGGTTTCTGTGGGGCTCTGAGAGTCACTACAGGATCTCTGTAGGATCTCTATAGGGTCTCTATGGGGTCTCTGTGGGTTTCTATGGGTCTCTATGGTGCCTCCCTGGGATCCCTGTGGGTCTGTGCATCCCAACGCGCTCTCTATGGTCTCGCTCCGCAGCCCACAGCGCCCCCGAG
>NW_011124563.1:0-357 GCF_000146605.3 Meleagris gallopavo
CAAGAGCAGGTGTACTGCTGCTGCTGTCCTCTAAACTCCCCAGCAACAGGCACCCAGACTGAAAGCACAAGGGAGGGTCAAAGAGTATCAGAGACACAGTAACAGTTGTTTCCCCAGAGCCCACCCTGGGAGGGAGTAGCTGCTAGGAGCTAGTGGCTAGGGCAGGGCAGCCACCATTAAACAGTTTCAGCCAGAGCTTTTGTCTCCATATGCTTCATCAGCAGCACCATAGAGCTTAAAGGCACAAGTAATTCCTCACATTCCTATTTTCTAGCCTGTTCTTGACACAAATACAGACCAACAGGTAGCGTGCTTAATAACACCATGCTACAATTGATTTTTAACCATACCTTTTAA
>NW_011124564.1:0-590 GCF_000146605.3 Meleagris gallopavo
CCCATCCCAGTGCCATCCCAGTGCCCCCCAGTTCCCCCCCAGTGCCACCCAATACCCATCATGTCCCCATCCCAGTGCCATCCCAGTGCCACCCCAATACTCATTGTGTGCCCATCCCAGTGCCCCCAATGCCATCCCAGTGTCCCCCCAGTATCCCCCCAGTCCCATCCCAGTGCCACCCCAATACTCATCCCAGTGTCCCCCCAGTGCCCATCCCAGTGCCACCCCAATACCCATCACGCCCCCACCCCAGTGCCACCCAATACTCATCCCAGTGCCATCCCAGTGCCACCCCAATACCCATCATGCCCCCACCCCAGTGCCACCCCAGTACTCGTCCCAGTGCCCATCCCACTGCCACCCCAATATCCATCTTATCCCCATCCCAGTGCCATCCCAGTGCCCCCCAGTTCCCCCCCAGTGCCACCCAATACCCATCATGTCCCCATCCCAGTGCCATCCCAGTGCCACCCCAATACTCATTGTGTGCCCATCCCAGTGCCCCCAATGCCATCCCAGTGTCCCCCCAGTATCCCCCCAGTCCCATCCCAGTGCCACCCCAATACTCATCCCAGTGTCCCCCCAGTGCC
>NW_011124565.1:0-575 GCF_000146605.3 Meleagris gallopavo
AGTAATTACCATGGCATTTTTGAACAATATCATGGGATGGTTTGCACAAGAAAAGACTATCCCTATGAGTGAAGTTTTGCCAGGGCACATCCCAGGATTCCTAGGATCCCCATATCATGGGATTGCTTGTATTGTTGAAAAATGGGGCCCCCTGTGGGACGGAGGAAATGTCCAGGAGTCCCCAGCCCACCTGGCTGAGTATTTCAAGAGTCTTAGCAAAAATGTACTCACTACTCAAGAACGACAGTTAGCTGCCTCCACGGTGGCGTGGCCACTGCTGATGGCCTTGAACCAGCTAAATATAAGTGAAGCAGCTCTCACTGATGAAAATCAACTATTGCATGACCGTGTTGAAGAACTGGAAAGACAGGTTGCAATTTTGACAGGGATAAAACCTAATCCCACCATTCCCCTACAGAAGATTCGGAATACCTCTCTAGAAATCACTAGGGACCCTGTACAAGAGAATCCACACAAACTGGACTCTGCAAATGAAAGCACTAAAAGGTCGGAACTTGAGGCTCCACTAGAGCTACATCCCTTTGTGATCAAAATCCCTTTTGTGACTCAAAAAA
>NW_011124566.1:0-329 GCF_000146605.3 Meleagris gallopavo
CCAGAGGTGCCCGTCCCACACGGCGCGTCCAGCTGCTGGGGGATGTTGGAGGGGCTGCAGCGAGCCAAGAGCTGCAGCTCTTCCAGCTCCTGCTCGCCGCTGCTGCCAATGCCCCCGTCGCCTCGTTTTGTGCCTGGGGAAGGCGATGGACACGCACTGAGCATCGGGTGTGTTGGCGTGGGGGCACTGGGCAGGACTGGTGGCCCTGGGAAGCAGGGAAGCTGCTCTGGGGGGAGGCTGTACTGCGGTCATCTCCGGAGGCCCCTTCCAGCCCCTGTGCTTTGTGACAGGCGGATGTGTGAAGGGACACAGGCAGCAGGTGGAAGTTT
>NW_011124566.1:20784-21526 GCF_000146605.3 Meleagris gallopavo
AAGGGCTGGTAGGTATTTGGACTTGGAAGCTGCTTCCTTCACTTCAGAGTGTGGGGGAGTATTGGTCCTTGGAATGGGGTAAGTGGTTTCTTTTTTTCTTTCAGGGCTGTGATCTTGTCTTTTTGGGGGATCGCAAGTGCACTGAAGGGCTGCTAGCTGTAAGAGCAGCATCTGAATCTGGAGACTGCTTCCTCTGGGGTGTGGGGTGAGCCCTTAAAATGGGGTGAGTGATTCCTGCTTTCTTTCAGAGCTGTGAGCTCTGCTTTTCTGGAGGATCTCAAGCTGGATGGCTGTCATTAATAGGGCTATGTGCTAATTGCATCCATGCGGTGTTTTTTAAGGGCATTGTGTGCATCCTTGTTGTGTTTTAAATTCTGTTCTGCATCTCTTCTGATTTCATTTTGCAGCCTGATGGAGTTGAAGGATTGCCTGGGCTCCTCCAGTCAGTGGTGTGAGATCTGTCCAGCAGGTAATGAACATCATGCACCCCATGTTGGTGCGCTGCTTGTATGCAGGTAGGTTTGCGATGTGATCTGACTCCCCCATGCTGACCATCCACAGCTAGATCAAGTTGCTCAGAGTCTGAGCCAGGCTCACCTTGAAAGGGCCAGCACATCCACCATGTCTCTGGCAACCTGTGCCGCTGCCTCAGCACCCTCACTGTACAAGACATTTTCCTTAGATTTCACCTCCATTTTCCCTTGTTCTTTCCTTTAGGTATTTGAAAGGCTGTTACCAGGTT
>NW_011124567.1:0-349 GCF_000146605.3 Meleagris gallopavo
CCTATATATTTATCAAAGAAAGCTTTACAACAAATGCTAAGCTGAGTTTAATCCAAAATAGTAAGGGACTGAAAAATGTGACATACAAAGAGTCTCAGAGAGCTAGGATTGTGGCTTGAAGAAAACATGAGGGATCTGACCAATATGTGTAAATGAGTGCTGCAGTAGGGAATATTGTGAATAGAGCCAGGTTTTTCTCAATGAAGACTGTCAATAGGACAAGAGACAATGTCACACATCTTTAACCATATGGAATTCTATTTAATAGTAAGATCATTATTATTTATGTTTGTTGCCAACCTCCTTGCAACCCTGCCCGGTTAGCAACACCGCATCAGCGCCCCTACCG
>NW_011124568.1:0-303 GCF_000146605.3 Meleagris gallopavo
AGGCTGGATGTGGCTCTGGGCAGCCTGGTCTGGTGGTTGGTGATCCTGAACACAGCAGGAGGGTTGAAACTCGATGATCACTGTGGTCCCTTTCAACCCAGGCTAGACTATGATTCTATTATATTCTTTCTTTTCAGATCCAATCCAAGCTTGCAAATACTATCAGAGAATATAAAGTTCCTTCCTATTATGTATTAATAATTGCAAGACATTAAGCATTAAAATTAGAGACTACTTAAAACACAGTGCTTTGGAAAAAAAAAAAAAAGATTGTGATCAGATGCTTTAAAATGGCTGCTGTAC
>NW_011124569.1:0-302 GCF_000146605.3 Meleagris gallopavo
TTACAGTTAGTATTCCTTACAATGTTCTTAAATTAGCCAGGGAGGCCTTTAGTTACTCATTGCTCACCTAAAGTTATGGTTGGTAGTCAGAGAGCTATTACTGTTTCTCATATTTGAATTTAATTCGTGACGTTCAGCTGTTTAACATTTCTGGTTTGCCTTGGCAACAGTTGGGGGTGTCATATTTCTCTTTTGGAGGTTTATGTGTCTGTATCTCAGTACTACCTCCAGGAAGAGGAACTTTCAGTGAGTGGTGTAGATTAATTAGGGAAGATGGCAGATCTATCAGAGTGATCTTGGAA
>NW_011124570.1:0-864 GCF_000146605.3 Meleagris gallopavo
GGGGCAAAGGGGGGGGTGAGGAGGGAGGTTCTGCCCCACTGCGCCCCATAGGGACCCCCATAATTCTATAGGAGCACCATTGACCCCACAGGGACCCCATAACCCCATAGGGACCCTGTAGGGATCCCATAACCCCACACATCCCATAGGGCCCCACAGGACCCCATATCACCCCATAGGACCCCATAACCCTACACCCCATAGGATCCCATAGGACCCCATAGGACCCCATATAACCTCATAGGACCCCACAGAACCCCATAACCCCACACCTCATAGGACCCTATAGGACCCCATATCACCCCATAGGACCCCATATAACCTCATAGGACCCCACAGGACCCCATAGGACCCCACACACCCCATATCACCCCATAAGGCCCCATAGGACCCCACACACCCCATATCACCCCATAAGGCCCCATAGGACCCCACACACCCCATATCACCCCATAGGACCCCACAGGATCCCATAGGACCCCACACACCCCATATCATCCCATAGGACCCCACAGGATCCCACACGACCCCATAGGACCCCACACACCCCATATCACCCCATAGGACCCCATAGAACCCCACACACCCCACACGACCCCACAGGACCCCATAGGACCCCATACACCCCATAGGACCCCACAGGACCCCATAGGATCCCATAGGACCCCATAGGACCCATATCACCCCACACACCCCTTAGGACCCCACAGGACCCCACACACCCCACAGGACCCCATATCACCCCACAGGACCCCATAGGACCCCACACACCCCATATCACCCCACAGGACCCCATAGGACCCCACACAGCCCATAGGACCCCACACGACCCCACACGACCCCACACACCCCACACACCCCATA
>NW_011124571.1:0-544 GCF_000146605.3 Meleagris gallopavo
TCACCTCCATCCTCACCTCCAGCCATCGTCATCATCCTCACCTCCATCCTCACCTCCAGCCATCGTCATCGTCACCTCCATCATCACCTCCATCCTCACCTCCAGCCATCGTCATCATCGTCACCTCCATCACCACCTCCAGCCATCGTCATCATCGTCATCTCCTTCCTCACCTCCAGCCATCATCATCATCACCACCTCCATCACCACCTCCATCACCATCACCAGCCATTGTTATCATCATCATCACCTCCATCACCACCATCCGTCATCGTCATCATCATCACCTCCATTATCACCTCCATCACCACCTCCATCCATCGTCATCATCATCACCACCTCCACTGTCACCTCCATCCATCATCATCATCACCATCTCCATCACCACCTCCAGCCATCATCATCATCGTCACTTCCATTGTCACCTCCATCCATCGTCATCATCGTCACCACATCCATCTCCACCTCCATCCATCACCACCACCATCACCTCCATTGTCACCTCCTTTGTCTCCACCCACACAGACCCCGCCCCCTCCGAGGC
>NW_011124572.1:0-753 GCF_000146605.3 Meleagris gallopavo
GAGGCCCAGCTTTGGGTGCCGTCGTCACCCCACTGTCCCACGATTGTCGCAATTTCTGCTTTGGGCCATAGGGATGGGAGCAGGGAGCACCCATGGGTGCTGGGCTGACCGTACGGTGCTCAGAGCACCCATGGGTGTTGAGAGCCCCCCTGTAGGGTGACGCTGCCCCTATGGGTGCTGGGAGGCCCACCCTTGGGTGCCATGTCTCCCCACTGTCCCCCCCCACGAGTGTCCCATTCTGGTTTGGGCCTTGTGCACAGGGAGCACCATGGGTGCTGGGCTGACCGTACGGTGCTGGGAGCACCCATGGGTGCTGGGACCCCCCTCCCATAGGGTGACGCTATCCCTGTGGGTGCTGGGATCCCCACCCTTGGGTGCCATTGTCCTTCCCCCGGTCCCGGCAGTGTCACACTCAGGTGCGGGCCTTGGGCACAGGAAGCACCCATGGGTGCCAGGATCACCCCACAGTGCTCAGAGCACCCATGGGTGCTGGGAGCCCCCTCCCATAGGGTGACGCTGCCCCTATGGGTGCTGGGATCCCCACCCTTGGGTGCCAGTCTCCCCACCATCCCACGATTGTCACACACTCTGGTTTGGGCCATAGGGATGGGAGCAAGGAGCACCCATGGGTGCTGGGCTGACCGTACGGTGCTCAGAGCACCCATGGGTGCTGGGAGCCCACCTGTAGGGTGACGCTGCCCCTATGGGTGCTGGGAGGCCCAGCTTTGGGTGCCGTCGTCACCCCACTGTCCC
>NW_011124572.1:773-1088 GCF_000146605.3 Meleagris gallopavo
CACCCGGCTGCCGGTGACGCCGTGGGGCTGTAAAATTGCCCCGGCACGGCGGTGATTGGCTGCAGATTGCGCCGGGTTAACCATTCTCAGGGTTCGCCCCGTGGGGAATGGGAGCACCCATGGGTGCTGGGAGCCCACCTGTAGGGTGACGCTGCCCCTACGGGTGCTGGGAGGCCCAGCTTTGGGTGCCGTCGTCACCCCACTGTCCCACGATTGTCGCAATTTCTGCTTTGGGCCATTGGGATGGGAGCAGGGAGCACCCATGGGTGCTGGGCTGACCATACGGTGCTCAGAGCACCCATGGGTGCTGGGAGC
>NW_011124574.1:0-478 GCF_000146605.3 Meleagris gallopavo
CCCCTTGAGTTCTGAATCCCGAGCCTTGTGATCCCTGTGACCCATGTGACCCCTTGACCTCCATCCCGTCACCCCTCTGACCCCAACCCTGTGACCCTTGTGACCTCTGACCCCTGTGACCCCAACCCTGTGACCCTTGTGGCCTCTGACCCCTGTGATCCCCACCCCGTGACCCTTGTGACCTCTGACCCCTGTGATCCCCACCCTGTGACCATTGTGACCTCTGACCCCTGTGATCCTGACCCCGTGACCCTTGTGACCTCTGACCCCTGTGACCCCAACACTGTGACCCTTGTGACCTCTGACCCCTGTGATCCCCACCCCATGACCCTTGTGACCTCTGACCCCTGTGACCGCAACCCGTGACCCTTGTGACCTCTGACCCCTGTGATCCCCACCTTGTGATCCTTGTGGCCTCTGACCCCTGACCCTGTGACCTCTGACCCCTCAGGATCCCTCTGACCCCCCTCCCCCCCCC
>NW_011124575.1:0-410 GCF_000146605.3 Meleagris gallopavo
GCATCCTGAACCTATAGGGGGGAAAAAAAAAAAAAAACAAGCTCAGATCAGTTTGGATTTACACAATTCTTTAAATCTGCATCTACAGGTATAAATAATAGTAAAATGTGAAAGTCTAATAAAAATGTGATGTACGCATAATGTAATTTAAACTATGCATGTATTTGAGAACACTAAATGTTATGAGAGCTACTGCTTTCACTTTGCATACGATATTGATCATGTTATCTTGTGACAGCTATATGAAGAAAAGTATCTTCTGTGTTAAACAGATGGAAGATTCCTCTTCAAGTAACTGAATGTGACACTGAAAGTCTGAATATTTATCCAAATTAAACTTTTATAGCCAATTATTTGTCACTTATTCCTCCTATCCTTTGGGACAGGAATGATAGTTCATATGTTCAGGT
>NW_011124576.1:0-768 GCF_000146605.3 Meleagris gallopavo
GGGGGGGTTGGGATGAGGGGGTTAACAGCCCCTCCAGCTGTTCCTGATGGAATGGGATCACAATGGGATTGGCTGTGATCACAGCTGCTCCTTCTGCCCCCCAAGCACAGCGATTTGGGGGTTCCCTCAAAAAACAGGTTCGCCCACCCCCCTAAAACCCTCAGCACGTTACTTTTTATTCGTCGTTATGACTTTGTCTCATCCCACCCCGCTCCAACAGCCGAACTACCGCTCACATACGGGTTGGGGCACAGCTCACGTACCCCCCCCCATATCTCCAGGACCCGCCGGGACCTCCAGCTCAGCACCCTCGGCCCCGCAGCACAGCGTCAGACCCACCGCCGAGCGGGACAGCGGACGGCACGAGGTCACGTAACCCCGCCCGGTTCCCCACGCCCGGGGGAGGGGAGGAGGAGGAGGAGGAGGAGGAGGAGGAGAGGCTCAGTCCGCCGGGAGCAGCACCCGGCGCTCCGCACGCTGCCACCCATCTGCATCCGGAGGCGGTCACGTGGTCGGCTGACGTCACCGCCCGGCAGCCCGGACTCGCTGCGCCGCGTGCCGCTGGCCGCCCGTCCCCCAAAGCGCAGTGAGTTCCCTTACGGGCAGATGCCCCGAACGTCACCCCGGCACCGGTCCGGCCGGTCTCCCGTTTCCTCCTTTTTCCCTTCTGCTCCGTAACAAAAAGTCCCCACACCTCCCTGCCAGGATGAGGTCATCCGGCGGTCGGCTCCGGCCCCACGAGCCCGGGTTTCCTCCACCGGGACCCGG
>NW_011124577.1:0-399 GCF_000146605.3 Meleagris gallopavo
AGGTGCCTGGAATTGGAGCATTAACACTTTAACTCCCAGTACACTACATGAAGTTTTGATGTGGAATACTTAAAACCAAAAAAAACATAAAACCATGATGCCGGGCTAAGTGCAAGGTCCTGCATTTGGGTTGGGGCAATCTGAAGCGCAGATACAGGCTGGGCAGAGAATGGTTTGAGAGCAGCTCTGAGGAGAAGGATTTGGGGGTGTTGGTTGATGAAAGACTCGATGCGAGCTGGCAGTGTGCATCTGCAGCCCAGAAGGCCAACCCTATCCTGGGTCACATCAAGAAAAGTGTGACCAGCAGGGTGAGGGAGGTGATTCTGCCCCTCTACTCCACTCTTGTGAGACCCCCACCTGGAGTACCGTGTCTGGTTCTGGAGCCATCAATGCATGAAG
>NW_011124577.1:419-838 GCF_000146605.3 Meleagris gallopavo
CAGCGCAGGCAGAGAAGAGAGCATCAGGTGACCTTGCCGGGAGTTATATCTCCTCGCTGACCGCAAAGCCCCCTGGGGAAACGTAGCTGCTCTTCTCCGCTGGACAGGCACCCGGAACTTGAGCATCAGCAGTCAAACCCCCAGTACATTGCATGATGTTATGATGTGGAATACCGATAATGAAAAATCATGAAACCATGACAGCAGCCCAGAAGGCCAACCCTATCCTGGGTCACATCAAGAAAAGTGTGACCAGCAGGGTGAGGGAGGTGATTCTGCCCCTCTACTCCACTCTTGTGAGACCCCCACCTGGAGTACCGTGTCTGGTTCTGGAGCCATCAATGCATGAAGGACATGGAGCTGTTGGAGAGGGTCCAGAAGAGGGCCACAAAGATGATCAGTGGGCTGGAGCACCTCCC
>NW_011124578.1:0-650 GCF_000146605.3 Meleagris gallopavo
GGAAGGAAGGAAGGAAGGAAGGAAGAAAAAAGGAAGGAAGGAAGGAAGGAAGGAAGGAAGGAAGGAAGGAACGAAGGAACGAAGGAACGAAGGAACGAAGGAAGGAAGAAAGGAAGGAAGAAAGCAAGGAAGGAAGGAAGGAAGAAAAAAGGAAGGAAGGACGCAGAATTAAAATTACAAAGAGATGGAGGCAGTTGACCTGGTGCAGTGAGGAAAGTTGGAGGTGAAAAGGGCACTAAATGGTGCCATGGACCACCGGGGATGGATGAGATGTAAATGACTGCACTGATATTCATGCAGCCAAAACAGCCGGACGCCCATAGGCACCCATTCAGCTCTTTGGCCACGCCCCGCGCCATGACCTGGCCACGCCCCATGGACCGCCACAAATTTAAACCACGCCCCCACGCTTGGCCACGCCCCCAACATTCCTGACCGCGCCCCACCGCGGCCCCCGCCCGTCACTGTTGTTGGCGAAGCCACGCCCCTTTCCATTTAGCCACGCCCCCACGCGGCGTTGATCTCAATCCAGCCACGCCCATTCCGTTACACACGCCCTTCGTTCCATTAGCCACGCCCCCTTTCTGCCAGGGCTCCGCCCCTTCCAGTCCCGGACCCGCCCCCTTCTCACCCGGCCCCGCCCCGTCCCG
>NW_011124579.1:0-1124 GCF_000146605.3 Meleagris gallopavo
ACAGCTGTCCCCATCGTCACCCGGAGGGGACACGGTTGTATCCATTGCTAATGGGGCTGCGGTTGTCCCCATTGTCACCCGGAGGGGACGCAGATGGCCCTGTTGTCACCCGAAGGGGTCACATATTTCCCAGAGGGGACACGTTTGCTCCTTTGTCACCCGGAGGGGACACAGCTGTCCCCATTGTCACCCGGAGGGGGCCATCATCACCCGGAGGGGACACAGCTGTCCCCATTGTCGCCCAGAGGGGACGACAGCTGTCCCCATCGTCACCTGGAGGGGGCCATCATCACCCCGAGGGGACACGGTTGTCCCCATCGTCACCCGGAGGGGACACGTTTGCCCCCATCGTCGGGGGTGCCGCAGCCCCCCTGCCCCCCCCATCACCAACGCGAGGCTGCTGTTGTCCCCATTGTCACCCGGAGGGGCCATCATCACCTGGAGGGGACATGGTTGTCCCCGTGTCACCCGGAGGGGACACAGTTGTCCCCTTTATCACCCGGAGGGGACACAGCTGTCCCCATTGTCACCCGGAGGGGGCCATCGTCACCCGGAGGGGACATCATTGTCCCCATCGTCACCTGGAGGGGGCCATCGTCACCCGGAGGGGACACAGCTGTCCCCATCGTTTCACCCAGAGGGGACACAGTTGTCCCCATTGTCGCCCAGAGGGGACACGGCTGTCCCCATCATCACCCGGAGGGGACACAGCTGTCCCCATTGTCACCCGGAGGGGACCATCGTCACCCGGAGGGGACACGGTTGTCCCCATCGTCACCCGGAGGGGACACAGCTGTCCCCACATCACCCAGACGGGACACGTTTGCCCCCATTGCCCCCTCTGGTTGACGCAGCCCCCCCCCATCACCAACGCGAGGCTGCTGTTGTCCCCGTTGTCACCCGGAGGGGACACAGCTGTCCCCACGTCACCCGGAGGGGACACGGTTGCCCCCATTGTCGCCCAGAGGGGACACAGCTGTCCCCATTGTCACCCGGAGGGGGCCATCATCACCCAGAGGGGACACAGCTGTCCCCACGTCACCCGGAGGGGACACGGTTGTCCCCATCGTTTCACTCGGAGGGGACACAGCTGTCCCCATCGTCACCCGGAGGGAACACAGCTG
>NW_011124580.1:0-893 GCF_000146605.3 Meleagris gallopavo
CCCCACAGACTGGAGACATCATGGGCCCCACAGACTGGGGACACCTTGTGCCCCACTGACTGGCGACATCGTTGGGCCCCACTGACTGGGGACACCTTGAGCCCCATGGATTGGAGACATCTTGTGCCCCACAGATTGGGGACATCATGGGCCCCACAGACTGGAGACATCATGGGCCCCACAGACTGGGGACACCTTGAGCCCCACGGATTGGAGACACCTTGTGCCCCACAGATTGGGGACATCATGGGCCCTATGGATTGGGGACACCTCGTGCCCCACAGACTGGAGACATCGTGGGCCCCACAGACTGGAGACATCATGGGCCCCACAGAGTGGGGACATCATGGGCCCCACGGATTGGGGACATCATGGGCCCCACGGATTGGGGACATTGTGAGCCCTATGGACTGGGGACAACTTGTGCCCCACTGATTGGGGACATCATAGGCCCCATAGACTGGGGACACCTTGTGCCCCACAGATTGGGGACATCATGGGCCCCATAGACTGGGGACACCTTGTGCCCCACAGATTGGGGACATCATGGGCCCCATGGATTGGGGACACCTCGTGGGCCCCACAGACTGGAGACACCTTGAGCCCCACAGACTGGGGACACCTTGAGCCCCACGGATTGGGGACATCATGGGCCCTATGGATTGGGGACACCTTGTGGGCCCCACAGACTTGAGACACCTTGAGCCCTACATATTGGGGACATCGCTGTGGGGCTGACATCCCTCCCCCCGAACTGGGGGCTCCGTCCCTCACCCATGGGTGCCCCCCACCCCCTCCCCACCCCCACCCCAAACACCCCCCCGTCCCCTCGGAGCTGCCCTACCTGTGCCGGGCTCGGGGCTGGCGGTGGGAAGGCGTCCCCGCGCCGGGGG
>NW_011124581.1:0-845 GCF_000146605.3 Meleagris gallopavo
AATGCAGCCCCAAGCAGCCCAACGGAGCCCCATGGAGCCACATGGACCCAATGCAGCCCAATGGAGCCCAATGGAGCCCCATGGAGCCCAATGCAGCCCAATGGAACCCAATGGAGCCCAATGGAGCCCAATGCGGCCCAATGGAGCCCAATGCAGCCCAATTGGACCCAATGGAGCCCAATGGAGCCCAACTGGACCCAATGCAGCCCAATGGAGCCCAATGCAGCCCCATGCAGCCCAACGGAGCCCCATAGACCCAGTGCAGTCACAATGGAGCCCAATGGAGCCCCATGGAGCCCAATTGGACCCAATGCAGCCCAATGGAGCCCAATGGAGCCCAACTGGACCCAATGCGGCCCAATGGAGCCCAATGCGGCCCCATGCAGCCCAACGGAGCCCAATGGACTCAATGCAGCCCAATGGAACCCCATGCATCCCCATGGAGCCCAATTGGACCCAATGCAGCCCAATGCGACCCAATGGATCTAATGCAGCCCAATTGGACCCAATGCGGCCCAATGGAGCCCAATTGGACCCAATGCAGCCCAATTGGACCCAATGCGGCCCAATGGAGCCCAATGGACCCAATGCAGCCCAATGGAGCCCAATGGACCCAATGCAGCCCAATGGAGCCCAATGCGGCCCAATGCAGCCCAATGGAACCCAATGGAGCCCAATGCAGCCCCAAGCAGCCCAACGGAGCCCCATGGAGCCACATGGACCCAATGCAGCCCAATGGAGCCCATTGGACCCAATGCAGCCCCATGGAGCCCAATGGACCCCATGGAGCCCAATGAACCCAATGCGGCCCAATGCAGCCCAATGGAGCCCAATGGAGCCCCATG
>NW_011124582.1:0-453 GCF_000146605.3 Meleagris gallopavo
CCAGCGCCCCCCAGCGCAGCCCCTCCTCCAGCAGACGCCGGGCGGGGGGCAGCAGGCGCGGCGCCGCCAGCAGCACGCGGACAAACGGCGAGCGGCGCTCGCCCTGGAAGCCCAGGATGCCTGGGGTCAAAGGTCAGGGGTCAAAGGTGAAGGGGGCGGGGGGCGGTCCGCACGGGGGCCTCAAAGGAGATCTTGGAAGACCCCCGAAGTGATCCTAAAAGAGACCTCAAGGGGGACCCCGAAGTGACCCCAAAACAGACCCAGAAGTGACAGCAAAAGTGACCCCAAAGGAGAGCCAGAAGTGACCCCAAGTGACCCCAAAAGTGACCCCAAGGTGACCCAGAAGTGACACCAAGGTGACCCCAAAAGTGACCCCAGAAGTGACCCAGAAGTGACACCAAAAGTGACCCCCAAGGAGACCCAGAAGTGACCCCAAAGTGACACCAAAAGTGA
>NW_011124583.1:0-1399 GCF_000146605.3 Meleagris gallopavo
CGCGGAGCACCGTTTCCCCGGCGGGGAGCGGCTCGGAGCGATGCCGGACGCCGGACCTGTGCGCAGTCTCCGCCCAGCTCCCCCCTGAGGCCGCCCGGGGGCTCCGCGGCTCCGAGCATAGCAGTGCCCTGCGGCTGTTACCTCCGGGGGAAAAGCGCTAGAGAAATGGAAGGAATACATTAACGCGAGCCTGTCAGCCCTACTTGCTCAGGAGCGGTAATTCCTCTGCAAGAAGACACCCAGAGAAGCCCCGCTTTTCTGCAGTGGAGGGACGCGCCTCACAGCACCTCTCTCCGCCCGGCAGTGATGGAAAACGCAGACAGCTGCTGTGGCCCGCAGCTCCTGCATGGCCTCCAGCGCGCACCTGATGCCGGCTCCGGTTGGGGACTGGCAGAGAGTGCGGCATGGAGGAGCCCAATGGCCCGGGAACGGTGGTGAGGATGGGAAGGAAGGAAAAGGAAAGGAAAAAAAAGAAGAGAGAGAAAAAAGCGAAGAGAGAGAAAAAGAGAAGAGAAAGAAAAAAGAAAGAAAAGAAAAAAGAATAAAAGAAAGGAAATGGGGAAAGAATGAAAGAAAAGACAGAAGAAAAAGAGAAAGATTAAAAAGAAAAGCAAGAAAGAAGAATGGAGAAGAAGAACAAAATGAACCTGCCTAAGCTGGGCGCAGCAGGGGCCTCTTAGCATTGGGGGTTTCCAGGAGTCCCCAGCAGGGCTGTCAGGAGGATTTCGCAGCCGGTTCCACGACGCACAGCCCTGTCATCAGCCTTGCTCAGGGAAGTAAGCACGGAACAGCTCAAGTTTCTCTGTAAGAGAAAAGCACGGCAGAACTGTGCCTCAGGGAAAAAAAAAAAAAAAGAAAAAAAAAAAGAGGGAGAAAGAAAAATCGTAAAGCAGCCGTAACTATGCCCAGAGTGAGCACATATCATACAGCTGTAGCGGCACTGACGCTTGATCCGCAGATGCCCGTGCAGAGCCCCGAGAGCGGGCACCGTGCCGCACGGCGGGGAGACTGAAGGCAGCGCCATAGCGGGTACTGAGCGCCCGCCTCCCGCCCCGTCCCGGGAGCGCCGCACGGTCCTCTGCGGCAGCCGCAGCCCCAGGAGAAGGCACGGGTACTGCAGCCGGCCGCCGCAGGCTGTTCCCGCTGCGGATCGTTTTCTCCCGAGCGGTCCCCGTCCTTATTTGTTTGGTTTGGTTGATTTTTTGCTCAGATACCATCAAAGGGGCCATTGTGGGGAACGCGTCCCGAGTCCCCTTGAGTCGCCTCGGCCCTTCTTGCGGCCGTTCCGCTTCGGTTGCGTCCCAGCGACCGTGCCTCTCCCGCTGACGGGACCGCGAGCGTGCGAAGGGCAACACAGCAGCGACACCCACGTGAAGAGCCCGCGCCCGGCATGCCACCG
>NW_011124584.1:0-355 GCF_000146605.3 Meleagris gallopavo
TCTCTGGAGGTCCCTCCCAACCCCTACGATTCTGTGATTCTGTGAACCCCAATTCAAACCTCGACCCCTTTACCCTGACCCTAAATCATAACCCTAACCCTGACCCCAAACTATAAATCTAGCCCTCACCCTAACCTTAAACTCTGACCCCAAACATAACCCTAATCTTCGCAGTAACCCTGTGTCATGATCCTACCCCAAATCCTGACCCAAACCAACCCTAACCTTTACCCTAACCCTGACCCGTAGCCCTGACCCCATACCCTGACCTCAAACCCTGACCCTAACCCCAAACCCACTCAGCCCCGCTGTGCTGCACACATGGGCACTCCCCACCGCGCCCCAAGGAGAGCTG
>NW_011124585.1:0-499 GCF_000146605.3 Meleagris gallopavo
ACAAAGACCGATTATGCACAATGGGGGGAGGGGCAGCTATGGGACATGACATGTTTTTTTTCCTTTTTGTTTTAACCCAGTCCCCGCTCCAGCTAGACAGTAACGGACTACAAATCAGCCACAGAAGCCAGATTTGTCCTGGGGTTCCAGCCCCCCATTATATCTTCGGGCAACTTAAGTCTTTCTGGCAGAAAAGAAATCTCGATGTAGGCTTTGTGAGCCCACGCAAAAGCCATCTAACTTGACTTCTAGAGCTGAGAATGAAACATCCAGAACCCCTCAACCAGGTTTCCCCTTCCTCGCATCCGAACTGCTCAAAACCCCAAGCCCTCTTCTCCGTATTTGAGCAAGAACCACTGTCTGGAAACCGTGAAAACAGGCATGGGGCCATACTTCCGAACAGCACTGCATTTTGCCCTACAAGTACGCCCCCAGAAATGAGCATCGCTTTCTCTCACTACCCTTAGTCAAAACGCTCAGTTCCGTCACAAGCTAAAGG
>NW_011124586.1:0-631 GCF_000146605.3 Meleagris gallopavo
AATGGTGGCCAACAGAACCCACCGGTGGCCAACAGAACCCAATGGGACCCAATGGGACCCAACAGAACCCAATGGGACCCAACAGAACCCACCGGTACCCAACAGAACCCAATGGGACCCAATGGGACCCACCGGTACCCAACAGAACCCAATGGGACCCAATGGTGGCCAACAGAACCCACCGGTGGCCAACAGAACCCAATGGGACCCAATGGGACCCAACAGAACCCAATGGGACCCAATGGGACCCACCGGTACCCAACAGAACCCACCGGGACCCAACAGAACCCAACGGGACCCTCTTGCCTCCCCCTCCCCCAGGAGCCTGGACCCCCGGAAATACTCGGTGCTGCTGGGGGTCCAGGAGCTGTCTGGACCTCGGGGTCCCAACAGAACCGTCCCATTGGACCGCCTGCTGCCCCACCCGGCCTACGCTGGGGAGGCCACCAGCGGTGACATCGCCTTGGCCCAGTTGGCCCGGCCCGTCGCTTATGGGGCCGCCGTCGCCCCCGTCTGTTTGCCCAGCCCCACGTTGAATTTCCCTGCCGGGACCCGATGTGTGGCCACCGGGTGGGGGGACATCGGGGAAGGAGGTGAGAGAGGGGGCTGGGGGGGGTTCTGGGGGGGGTTC
>NW_011124587.1:0-315 GCF_000146605.3 Meleagris gallopavo
CGTTCTGTGCTTCTATGACCTTCAAGGACCCTTCCAACTCAACCATTCTGTGCTTCTATGACCTTCAAGGACCCTTCCAAGCCACTCCAACCATTCCATGGTTTTATGATCTTCAAGGACCCTTCCAACCCAACCCAACCACTCTAAGGTTCTACAGCCTTCCAGGACCCTTCCAACTCAGCCATTCTTTATTTCCACGGCCTTCAAGGACCCTTCCAACCCAACCCAACCACTCTAAGGTTCTACGGCCTTCCAGGACCCTTCCAACTCGGCCATTCTTTATTTCCACGGCCTTCCAGGACCCTTCCAACTCGG
>NW_011124587.1:335-882 GCF_000146605.3 Meleagris gallopavo
CGTTCTGTGCTTCTATGACCTTCAAGGACCCTTCCAACTCAACCATTCTGTGCTTCTATGACCTTCAAGGACCCTTCCAAGCCACTCCAACCATTCCATGGTTTTATGATCTTCAAGGACCCTTCCAACCCAACCCAACCACTCTAAGGTTCTACAGCCTTCCAGGACCCTTCCAACTCAGCCATTCTTTATTTCCACGGCCTTCCAGGACCCTTCCAACTCGGCCATTCTCAGTTCTTCAGCCCTTAAGGACCGTTCCAATCCAACCCAACCCAACCCAACCATTCCAAGGTTCTACGGCTTTCGAGGACGCTTCCAACCCAGCCATCCTACAGCCCTACGACCTTTAGGGACCCGACCCGACCCGACCCGACCCGACCACTGCACGGCTCCACAACTCAGTGGCCGCTCAGAACCCAGAGCCTCAGCTCCCTTCCCCACCCTTGGGTGACCCCAACGTCCCACTGAGACTCAGCGCGGCGCCGACCCCGGAGATCGGGGAAGGTCCGGGATTTCGGGTGACCCCCTCCGAAGCTCCCCAGCACCC
>NW_011124588.1:0-1321 GCF_000146605.3 Meleagris gallopavo
CCCCCCCCCCCACCTTTCACAAGCGCCTTCCTTGCACGAGCTCCCCTGGCACGACCGCCTTCTCGCACGCGCCTCGCACGCTGGCCCTGGTGAATCATTGACCCCCAGGGAGGGCGAAGTCCGAGCCCACGTGGTGCTGCCCCTACCTGGCCCCTATAGCCCCACACGGCCCCTATAGCCCCACGCGGCCCCCAGTTAACCTCTACACTTCCTAATTAGCTCGCTACGTCCTATAAGGCCCCTAATAACCCCATACGACTCCCGTAGCCTCCTGCGATCCCCAGCAGGAGTCCCTATAGCCCCATATGGTTCCCAAGAACTCCTTATGGCCCCCATACGGCCCCTAAGAACTGCAGGTAGCTGCTACGGTCCTATATGGCCCCTAATAATTCTAAATGGCCCCATAGAGCCCTCAAAAACTCCGCGTGGCCCCTAAGGACCCCACAGAGTTCCTATAGCCCTACAGGGCCCCCTGCGTGACCCCGAATAACCCCGTACAGTCCTTATAGCCCCATATGGCCCCACATAGTCCATATAGCCCTATACAGCCCATATGGCCCCCAGTAATTCCATACGGTCCCTATAAGCCCACAGGGGCCCTACAGACCCACAGGTAGCCACACCCCCCCGCCCTATAGGAGACCCCCACCCCGCATGGGACGCCGACTTGTACACATATAGGGGTCCATACAGGGGGTCTATAGGGGGGTTCTGACGTATGGCAGGAGCCCAGGCCCTATAAAGGACCCCATATGGGGACACCGAGCAGGGGTCAGGTCTATAGGGAACCCCAGCGCCTATAAGGGGCGGTAAGGGGGGAGTCGCGGGGGGCCCTATAGGCGCTATATGGACTGGGACACATGGAGGGGCCATAGGGACTACAGAGAGGGTCACGTGGGCACCGCTCCCCTATAGCGAGTGGCTATACGGGGAAGGGGGCGTGTCTTACGAGGGTCACGTGGGTCAGGTCATATAGGGGTACTTACGTCCTCCCCCGGCAGTCCCCCCCCTCCCCCCCCGCTCACCGCTCTGCGACTGCCGCTGCCCCCCGGGTCCCGGTCCGGCCCGGCCCGCTAGCCCCGCCCCTTACTGCTCCGCCTCCGAACCGCCCACTTATCGGAATAGGTGCATCTGATTGGCTCGCCGCCTCGGAGCTCGCTTCTCTATTGGTCCAGATGGACGTCGCTCCCTACAGAAGGACACGCCTTCCCCGTTTGCCGCGCCAGGGCGGTGATTGGCTGAAGGCGGAGCCAATGGGGGCCGGGCCCGCGTGACTCATTCTTGCGGAGGGACGGGTGCCACGTGACCTCAATGTCTCCGC
>NW_011124588.1:2606-3515 GCF_000146605.3 Meleagris gallopavo
GCGAGTCCTTTTGTGAGGCCTGCGTGTGGAATTTGGGGGTGGAAATGGAGGATTTGGGGGCGTAAAGGTGCAGTTTTGTGGCGTGGGTGAGGAGAATGAGGCGTAAATGTGGGGTTTGGAGGCTCGGGTGTGGGATTTGGGGTTAAAAAGGTGTGATTTTGGGGTGTGGGTGAGGAAAATTGTGTCCTAAAGGCTCAAATAAAAGGGACAGAAGGGCGCGAAGGGGGTTTGGAGGACATAAGTGTGGGATTTTGGGGTTAAAATGTGGGATTTTGGGGTAAAAAGCTGTGATTTTTGGGGCAGGTGAGGATAATTGTGACCTTAAGGCTCAAATAAAAGGTACAGAGGGACGTAAATGGGGTTCGGAAAGCATAAATGTGGGATTTTGGGGTGAAAAGGTGTGGTTTTGGGGGTGTGGGTGAGGAGAATTGTGGCCTTGAGGTTCAAATAAAAAGGGACAGAGGGATGTAAATGGGGTTTTGAGGGCATGAATGTGGGATTTTGGGGTGTGGGTTAAGAGAATGAGGCCTTTAGGGGCTCAAATGTCGAAACTTGGGGCATAAATGTGAGATTTAGGGCGAAAAGAGGGGATTTAAGGAGGGAAAAAAGGGGGATTTTGGAGTGTAGATGAGGAGGCTGAGGCCTTTGGGGCTCAAATCAAGGGCGCAGATGGGCAGAAATGTGGGATTTGGGGCTTAAATGTGAGCCTCAGGGTGTAAAGGTGGGCTTTTGTTACAGGCGTGGAGTTTTTGAGTTGCTGGTGATGCTTTTTGGGGCTGGGATGTGGGGGAATTGGGATTTTTTTGGGGGGTGTTTTTAGGGGGTGATGACACGAGGCTCTTGCTGTGGCTCAGGTGTGAATTTTGGGGTTCAGACATTGGGGAGGATGGGGGGAGCCCTTTTGTGGGC
>NW_011124588.1:5085-5653 GCF_000146605.3 Meleagris gallopavo
CGTTTGCTTTCCCAGCTGCAATCACACACCGCTGGCTCACGGTCAGCTTACATCATCTTTGAGCCCCATAGGAACAGCACCCCAAAGGGTAAAAAAAATAAAATAAAACAACAAAAAAAACCCCCACGGTTTGGTCAAAGCTGGGTGTCACCTGGAGGAAGTTGTAAGTTTTGTACTGAGCAACAGTTTGAGGTGGAAAACCACTGCTTTGAGACACTCCAAAAAAAGGGAAACTGGAGAAAATGTTGTCCGCAGGAGTGGTGGGGGTACAAAGAAAGCGCTGCTTGCAGGTTTTTGTCATCTTCCTCGTTAGCGGTCGCTAACGAAGGTTGGGAAACCTGCTCTGCGTGGGTGGGAGGGGGGGAGTGGGCACTGAGCCCCAACGTGGCTGCAGGGAGGAGGAAGATTTTGGGGTTGAAGTCAGAAATGGGGGCTGAGGAAGAGGAGTGTGGGGACCGTACTCCAAAAATGGTGGTGAAGGAGGAGGAGGAAGATGGAGACCAGACCCCAAAGTGGCTCTGAAGGAGAAAAGGGGATCGGACCCCAAAGTGGCTCTGAAGGAGAAAAA
>NW_011124589.1:0-721 GCF_000146605.3 Meleagris gallopavo
AAAAAAAAAAACAAAAAAACAGCACACAAATAACTGCATCAGTAAGGCCTTCAGCAGTCATCCACTTGCTTGCCTATAATCAGTTTAACACCTACCACACACATGTAAGCTTGTTAGACTCAAGGGCTGCAGAGACTAAGAGTATTACAGACAGGACTCTTAGCATTACACAGTGACTCAAGGTCTGAAAGATCACATAAATGATCATAAATGATCATCACTGCTTGAGTCAGTTATGTCAACACTTTCAGGCCTTAAAGGCCAATGCCACATCAGGGTCTGTGAATAAATGCAAAGCAAATATAGATGGAGGCAATTGCTAGCAGAACTTTTAAAACATCCTATCAGTGCCAAAACTATCTTTCTCTAAAACACATTTAGTCAGTAGATACTCGGTGATCTTTCAGTTTCTTTTAGAATCTCTAAGTTAAAAACAGATTTGATCATAATGAACAAAAGTTTCATCCAGTGTTAGTAGAAGAGCAATAGACCACCAACTCTAAAAAAGTGTAATGCTTGGTAACCATCTGACTGTATGTCAGTCTTTCCTTACCTGCTAGAAATACTGTCTCTCCGGCTCCGTATTTCCCCATTAAATTCTTGCTCTTGGGCCTGGTGCTCCACTGCTGCAGCCTGTAGCACTTCACCGATGGAAGGAAATTGCCCTATCGCATCAGGATGTATCTTCTGACCATTTATTGTGTATGGAATTCTCTGTTTG
>NW_011124590.1:0-405 GCF_000146605.3 Meleagris gallopavo
GATTTCTCCTGTAAGAGGCTGAGATAGAGCTGGCTTATGGCTACCTTGGTTTCTATTTGAGCCAGTTGGTATAAAGGAATAGAAGGTCTAACATACTGGCTTCTAAAGTTGAGTGTGAAGACTTTGACTGCTTTCTTTTTAAAAACTAGATCTGAATTTATGTGGCTTATCTTCTTCCTGTGTATGTTGCAAGCATGTATTTGTGTTGCATGCATGAAAGGATTCTTTTAGCTGAGTTCTGAATTTATTTAAGATTAAGATATTTAAGAGGCTAAATTTCTTTAGTTACTTATATTTTTTATGAAGTTATTTCTACTCCAATGTGAGAAAACTCTCACTAATCGTGGGTAGAATTTTATTTATGGTTTCTTTTCTATCTGTCTTACTACTTTGTCACAGTAATAG
>NW_011124591.1:0-343 GCF_000146605.3 Meleagris gallopavo
GACTCAACCACCTCCCTGGAGACACTATTCCATGGGCAAGTTTAATTCAACTTTAAAATGATTTTTTAAATAAAATATAAATGGTATTACATTTTTCTTATTTCATTTTCTTATGATATTACAAGCAGGATTCAAACTTCTTAAAAAATCTACTGAGTGAATGCCATTAAAAAATTTTAACTTGATCAGAAGTTGTCACTTCAATTTCTGTTCTTGATGTCTATATAAATGGATAAACTATTAAATACCAGATTAGCAGGTTTACCTAATGAAATATGATTTGTGTTTTAAAAACAAGATTTGGAGAGCAGGAGAATGAAACGGCATCAGAAGAAACTGTGAA
>NW_011124592.1:0-795 GCF_000146605.3 Meleagris gallopavo
AATACCATATAAGAATAGGATAACTGGTGGATTCTTATGGTGTTTAAACGGATTCCTCCTTTCCTCCAAAGTTTTAAGTGCCTGATGGATCTGGGTGTCATATTCGCGCTTTAAGAGGCATTGGTCCTGGGAGTGGGAGTCTGGGGTTTTACCTCTGAGGGGGCCTCTTGGCCTACATCCCCACTGTTTTACGCCTCTGCCTCCTTCGCCTACTCTTTTGCTTAGAGCAGTGAGGTGTTCCATCGTCATACGTCAGTCGTATTCTTCAGGGGTCCCTCTTTTTGCCCCTTATATGTTTACTCGACTCTCAATCAACCACTTCCAGGCTCTCAAGGTTTTACCCCCGTGAAGCGCACCAACCCCTCCTTTGGGCCAATTCCTGTTTCAGAAGTGTCCCATCATAGGGCTCTAAATAATCTCTGCAGAAACTTGACCGATCAGTTACAGGTCCCGGATATCTCAGAAGAGATATCCGTAGGTATAATGGATCCACCAGTTATCCTTACAGAAGTCGGTTAGTACTCACAAGGTTGAGCTACAGACAGTCTCATTTGTGCTTGTTAAATCTTTCTTCTCAGTTTGAATTTCAGTCCCCTGGGGTTTTCAGATACTTCCCACTGATCCTCTGGAATGGGTCCTTTTACATGACTTATATGCATCCATCCCCGTTCGGCTGTTCGGATGGCAGCTTCTGTGGTAAGCAGAACAATAAAAGGCCCTTCCCATCTACGGGTGGGGGATACTTCCCTCCAAGTCTTGATCAATACTCGGTCTCCTGGTTTCAACTGATGGATT
>NW_011124593.1:0-331 GCF_000146605.3 Meleagris gallopavo
GTCTCTGAGATCTCTATGGGGTCCTATGGGGTCAGGGGGTCCCTATGGATTCCTATGGGGTCACGAGGTCCCTATGGGGTCAGGGGGTCCCTATGGGTTCCTATGGGGTCACGCGGTCCCTATGGGGTCACTGAGATCTCTATGGGGTCCTATGGGGTCCCTATGGGATCCCTATGGGGTCACGAGGTCCCTATGGGGTCTCTGAAATCTCTATGGGGTCCTATGGGGTCTGGGGGTCCCTATGGGGTCACTGCGGTCTCAATGGGTTCCTATGGGCTCAGGGGGTCCCTATGGGGTCACTGAGATCTCTATGGGGTCCTATGGGGTCCCT
>NW_011124593.1:351-3804 GCF_000146605.3 Meleagris gallopavo
GGTCAGGGGGTCCCTATGGGTTCCTATGGGGTCCTGAGGTCCCTATGGGGTCTCTGAAATCTCTATGGGGTCCTATGGGGTCAAGAAGTCCCTATGGGGTTCTATGGGATCATGAGGTCCCCATGGGGTCAGGGGGTCCCTATGGGTTCCTATGGGGTCATGCTGTCCCTATGGGGTCACTGAGATCTCTATGGGGTCCTATGGGGTCCCTATGGGGTCCCTATGGGGTCCTATGGGGTCACGAAGTCCCTATGGGGTCTCTGAGATCTCTATGGGGTCCTATGGGCTCAGGGGGTCCCTATGGGTTCCTATGGGGTCACGAGGTCCCTATGGGGTCAGGGGGTCCCTAGGGGTTCCTATGGGGTCATGTGGTCCCTATGCGGTCAGGGGGTCCCTATGGGTTCCTATGGGGTCCTGAGGTCCCTATGGGGTCTCTGAAATCTCTATGGGGTCCTATGGGGTCAAGAAGTCCCTATGGGGTTCTATGGGATCATGAGGTCCCCATGGGGTCAGGGGGTCCCTATGGGTTCCTATGGGGTCATGCTGTCCCTATGGGGTCACTGAGATCTCTATGGGGTCCTATGGGGTCAGGGGGTCCCTATGGAGTCCTATGGGGTCAGGAGATCCCTATGGGGTCACTGTGGGCTCTATGGGATCTTATGGGGTCAGAGGATCCCTATGGGGTCCTATGGGGTCATGAGGTCCCTATGGGGTCTCTGAGATCTCTATGGGGTCCTATGGGGTCAGGGGATCCCTATGGGTTCCTATGGGGTCATGCTGTCCCTATGGGGTCTCTGAGATCTCTATGGGGTCCTATGGGGTCAGGGGATCCCTATGGGTTCCTATGGGGTCATGCTGTCCCTATGGGGTCTCTGAGATCTCTATGGAGTCCCTATGGGGTCCCTATGGGGTCCTATGGGGTCACGAGGTCCCTATGGGGTCACTGAGATCTCTATGGGGTCCTATGGGGTCTGGGGGTCCCTATGGAGTCCTATGGGGTCAGGAGATCCCTATGGGGTCACTGTGGGCTCTATGGGGTCCTATGGGGTCAGGGGGTCCCTATGAGTTCCTATGGGGTCACGGGGTCCCTATGGGGTCTCTGAGATCTCTATGGGGTCCCTATGGGGTCAGGTGGTCCCTATGGGTTCCTACGGGGTCTGGGGGTTCCTATAGGATCCTATGGGGTCAGGGGGTCCTTATGGGGTCCGGGCGGCTCTTAAAGGGCCGGCGCTCACCTCGATGTGTGAGAGCAGCCCCGAGAAGGACACGTCCATCCCCTTCACCACGTAGGGCAGCTCCAGCAGCCGTGTTCCCCTGCCGCAACACGTGACAACACGCCACGGCACGCGTGAGCACACGCCAAGGCACGCGTGACCGCACGTGAACGGCGTTGGGACGGCGCACGACACGTGGCAACAGGCCGCAACGCATCCTTACGCGTGACAACACGCGGCAACACACGACGCCGTGCGTGATAACACGCAACAGAAAACACGGGAACACGTGGGAACACGCGACAAACATACGAAAGCAGCCCAGAACGCGTCAGGAATGACAACACGTGGCAACACGTGGCAACACGCGACCACAGGTGACTGCACGTGTGATGACATACGACGACACGCGCGACCGCGTGCAGCTGGAGGCAGGAGAACACGCGAAAACACGCGGAATGACGTGGAAAAGGCGTGAGAGCGCGCCGGGGAGCGCGGCAGGCTGTGACATGGGACAACACGCAGCAACACGCGTGGCAGCGGGGATCAGGGGGCGGAGAAGACGTGAAAACACGCGGCCAACACGTGACGACACGTAAGAACGCGTCAGAAAAAAACACAGGATGTTGCGGCACGTGGCAACGCATGACAGCACGTGGCCACACGCGTGGCGACACGCGACAACACGCATGAGCCCGTGCGACAAGGAACTGGGAAACACATAAAAGCACACGGCCAACATGCGAGGGCACGTGAGAACGCGCCAGGAAACACCAGGTGTTTGTGACACGCGTGGCAACATGCGATAACACGGATGAGTAAACGCAACAGGAAGGACGAGAACACGTGCAAACACACGACCAACATGTGCCAACACACAGGAACGCGTCGGGAAACCCAACACGTCACGAGATGCGGCGACACGCAACCGCACACGTGACAACATACAACAACACGCCGGGCTGCGTGCGACAGGAGGCGGGAGAACACGTGAAAACACATGAGAACACGCGAGAAAGGCGTGAGAGCACGCGAGGACACGCGAGGGAACGCAGCAAACACGCCACGACACGCGAGGAGGTGCCAGGAATGACAACGCGTGACCCCACACGCCACAACACGCGTGACCACACGCCTGAACACACGTGACGCCCCCCCTCCCTCCCCCCACACACACCTTTTGGCCATCTGCTCCACGTTGTAACCGGGGCTGGGATCGTTGGAGATCTGCAGGTGACAACACGCGTGTGACGGGACGCCGACACGCTTACACACGCGTGTGCCAGCGGCTGTAACGCGCACGTGACACGCGTGTGGACGCGACCTGGAGGAGCCGAGCCACGCGATCCAAGCAGTTCCCCACTGCAATGTCCAAGGTTTCACCGAAGATCCGGTAACGGCGGCGCGAAAACGCGATCACCTGCAGGGAACACGCGTGCGGTCGCATGTTAGGGCGTGTTGTCGCGTGTCGGGGTGGCGTGTTGGCTCCCGGGTGCGCCCACGGGGCTGTGGTGGGCGTCTGCGGGTGCTGTCGCGTGTTGTGATGCGGTATCACGGCGCCTGGTCACGCGTTGGGGCGTGTTGGCATGTATGTCGTCACGTGTGGTTGCGTGTTCTTGCGTGTTGGAGCCGCGCATTGGCTTCTCGGTGCCACTGTGGGGCTTTGGCGGGTGTTTGCGGGGCTTCTCGTGTGTTCTGGTGCGGGGTTGCGGCGTGTTGTCACGCGTGTCGTCACATGTGATCGCGTGTCATCGCGTGTGGGAGTCACGCGTTGGCTCCTGGGTGCCACTATGGGGCTTTGTGGGGGTTTCTGGGGGTCCCCATGTAATCTGGCACAGCACATGTGGGCTACGCACGCACGCGGCGGCGTGTAGTCATGTATGTCGTCACGTGTCATCGCGTGTTATCGCGTGTTGAGGCGACGCGTTGGCTCCTGGGTGCCACTATGGGGCTTTGTGGGGGTTTCTGGGGGTCCCCATGTAATCTGGCACAGCACATGTGGGCTACACATGCACGCGGCGGCGTGTAGTCACGCGTGTCGTCACATGTGATCGCATGTCATCGCGTGTGGGAGTCACGCGTTGGCTCCTGGGTGCCACTATGGGGCTTTGTGGGGGTTTCTGGGGGTCCCCGCGTCTCCTGGCGCAGCGTTGTGCCGTGTTGTGGCATGCAGGCATGTATGTTGTCACGTGTGACCCCACTGAAACCCAATGTGACCCCCAAATCCCCCAAATCCCCC
>NW_011124594.1:0-484 GCF_000146605.3 Meleagris gallopavo
CACAACACCCAAGTGACGTCACACGCCCAAAATGACGTCACACACCCATTGTGATGTCTCAAACCCCATGTGACGTCACAAGCACAAAATAAAGTCACAGATGCCATTTGACGTCACACCACCATATGTGATATCACACCCACTCAAGTGACGTCATAACTCAAGAAAGTGACGTTACACACCCCATGTGACATCACAACACCACAGTGACGTCACACGCCCAAAATGACGACACAACACCTAATGTGATGTCACACACCCCAAATGACGTCACAACACCCATATGATGAAATACCACAAAAATGACATCACACACCCCCAAAAGGATGTCACACACCCCCATTAGACGTCACACACTCCGAATGAAGTCACAGCAGCCATGTGACGTCACAAACTCAAAATGACCTCGCACCCCTAAAATGACGTCACACACCCATTGTGACATCACACACCCCAAAATGACGTCACACACCCCAAAAATGAC
>NW_011124595.1:0-1187 GCF_000146605.3 Meleagris gallopavo
CCCACGTGGTTGCGGGGTGAGTGGGCGCGCACGGGGTCCTCGGCGGCCAGCGAGACGCTGCTGAGGATGATGAAGACGAGGATGAGGTTGGTGAAGACGTGGTGGTGGATGAGAGCGTGGCACCGCACCCGCAGCCTGCCCAGAGCAACAGCTCAGCACCTCCCAGTGCTCCCAGTACACCCCCACTCTCCCCAAAACCAGTGACCCGGGCACCACCCCATTGCTCCCAGTTTCCCTCAGTCTGTATCCCCACACCTGGTGTCCCCAGTTCCAATTGATACCGTTTGTGGCCCAGTTCCAGTGCTCCCAGTGCTCCCAGTCTGCATCACCAGGCTCAATATTCCCAGTTCCAGTGCCCCGGTTTGTGGCCCCAGTCCCAGTGTCCCCAGTTCCCCCAGTATACACCTCCAATCCCACTTTTTCCAGTCCTAATGCTCCCGGTCACCCAGTACACATCTCCAGTCCCAGTGTCTCCAGTACCCCCCCACTTTGTGTCCCCGCTCCCAGTTTCTCCAGTCCCAGTGTTCCCAGTTCCCCCACAGCATACATCTCCAGTCCCAATTTCCCTCGGCCCTATTCTCCCAGTGCCCACAGTTTGCATTCCCAGTCCCAGTGTCCCCAGTCCCAGTGTTCCCAGTCCCTTCCAGTACGCATCTCCAGTCCCAGTATCCCCAGTTTGTACCCCCAGACCCTCCAGTACGCATCTCCAGTCCCAGTATCCCCAGTGCCCCCAGTTCGCACCCCTAATCCCAGTGTCCCCAGTCCCCCCAGTGCACATTTCCAGTCCCAATGTCCCCAGTGCTCCCTGTTCTCCTAGTCCCAGTATCCCCAGTCCCAGTGCCCCCAGTTTGTGTCCCCAGTCCCCCCAGTACACATCTCCAGTCCCAGTGTTCCCAGTTCCCCCAGCATACATCTCCAGCCCCAATTTCCCTCAGCCCTATTCTCCCAGTGCCCACAGTTTGCATTCCCAATCCCAGTATCCCCAGTCCCTTCCAGTACGCATCTCCAGTCCCAGTATCCCCAGTTTGTACCCCCAGACCCTCCAGTACGCATCTCCAGTCCCAGTATCCCCAGTGCCCCCAGTTCGCACCCCTAATCCCAGTGTCCCCAGTCCCCCCAGTGCACATTTCCAGTCCCAGTGTCCCCAGTGCTCCCTGTTCTCCTAGTCCCAGTATCCCCAGTCCCAG
>NW_011124596.1:0-339 GCF_000146605.3 Meleagris gallopavo
CCCTTTTTCCCCCACTTCCCATTTGCTGGGTTCAGCAGCCTTTTCTGTCTCTGGAGAATTGGGAAAAGAGAGCAGATTGAAAAACTTCCCCATTAGCTTCTGACTGCAGTTTGACATTTGTTTCCTGATTGGGGCTATATCCAGTACGAGCACTTCGTAGCAAAATCTGGTGAGCATTTGATAATATCTTAGCACTTTATCACCTTCACTTTTACTGGGATGAATTTTTTCCCCTGTCCTCAAAATGGTTTTAAAAAAATTGTATATGCATTAAGGCATCAAACTAGGATCAGTAAGGAAAGAGTTGTGATTCCCACTTACTGTAGCACTATGGAACTA
>NW_011124597.1:0-596 GCF_000146605.3 Meleagris gallopavo
AGGGGAATGGGAATAGGATGGGCAGGTCCTGGAAGGGGAATGGGAATGGGACGGGCAGGTCCTGGAAGGGGAATGGGAATGGGATGGGCAGGTCCTGGAAGGGGAATGGGAATAGGATGGGCAGGTCCTGGAAGGGGAATGGGAATAGGACGGGCAGGTCCTGGAAGGGGAATGGGAATGGGATGGGCAGGTCCTGGAAGGGGAAGGGGAATGGGAGTGGGATGGGCAGGTCCTGGAAAGGGAAGGGGAATGGGATGGGCAGGTCCTGGAAGGGGAATGGGAATGGGAATAGGATGGGCAGGTCCTGGAAGGGGAAGGGAAATGGGATGGGCAGGTCCTGGAAGGGGAATGGGAATGGGAATAGGATGGGCAGGTCCTGGACGGGGAAGGGGAATGGGAAGGGCAGGTCCTGGAAGGGGAATGGGAATGGATCAGGAGGTCTTGGAAGGGGAATGGGAATGGGACGGGAATGGAAAGTTCCTGGATGGGAACTGGGAATGGGATCGGGAGGTCCTGGAAGGGAAATGGGAGTGGGAAGGGCCTGGAAGGGAACTGGGAATGGGAGGTTCTGGAAGGAAATGGGAATGGGGTGGGAA
>NW_011124598.1:0-2064 GCF_000146605.3 Meleagris gallopavo
GTTCAGGCCGGCAGTGATGAGGTCACTGACAGAAGCCTAAGGACTATAAAAAATGATTTTAGGGAACTAGGGAGGTTAGTTGATGGAACAGGCATACAAGTAGTATTTGCCTGTATTCCTACAGTGGCAGGGAAGGACACTGAGACGACCAGGAAAACCCACCTTATAAACACATGGCATTGCACCAGCCTCTCAGCCGCAGATAGTGTCCTAATTAGATTGTTCTCTCATTAACTGTGGCCCTAAGCTGTGATAAAATTTTCCAGCCCATGGGTATGTGGATTCCTTGTCGATTTCCATCGTTATCTACTTCAAACTGCACAGGGAATGCTTGACTCACCGCTTCTACAGTTTTCATATCCCCGGCATTTAAAGCGTTTCTTGCTACTGCTGACCAATCAAGACAAGGAGGGGGCGGTGTACTAGGTGGAGTCCACGATGGCCTAGTGGGTGTGGCCCCATTAAAGCCCCCGCCTACTGCCCACGGAGTAGTGGGTAGTCTCGAGCCGCTGGCTATGTTTGCTCCGTCCCCATTATCCCTTTCTGTATCAGGGGGAAACAGGTCCAGCCCCTCATCCTCACTTAATTCCTCTATATCGTCCCTGGGGGGGGCAGATGGGATCGCCAAAGCCCCTGCCTGCAAGAGGCCGTTAGTGCGGACCGGAACTGGTCCTTCCGAGGGGGGTATCGGAACATAGTCTCCCCCAACCTTTAAGCGCCCAGTGTCTTCGGGCAGACTTTCTAACTGGCGCGAAGCTGAGGCAGCTACCTGCCGTTCTAACCTATACCTCCTAATACAAGTTATAACATCTCCACACCCTGTTCGGGCGCCATTTGCTGCGATTAGTGTCCTAATTAGATTGTTCTCGAGCGGGGAAGCACGACAGTACTCAATATGAGTGATCAAGCTTCACTTTATTGTTGCACACATAGGGTTTATATAGGTTTCCAATACACATGTATTCACCTACTATTGGTGCACAACGTTGGCTGCTAGGTGGGCTGCTCAGACTTAACCAATGCTCAGTCAGCATTCACCCCTGTGCTGCTAAGCCAGTTTACTTGTCAGCCCCCCCACCATCCACAGAGCACAGCTGCAGATGTGGGCCTGCTGTTTACATGCTGCCCCAAGGACGTTGTGACTCCTATCTAACTCCTAGTATTTTCTCATGGGTATGCACTCTGTGCCACTGTACCAGCTATGCTTGTACATACTCTCATGGCTGCCCTGCTCTTGCAGCCATTCCCCAACAGTGTAAATGCAAGAATTTGCGGTTCTTTGATCATGGGGCGGTCTACTCGGCATGTGGCCTGAGGTCTGAGGATGGGTATCACTTGTCTCAAAGGGGGAAACGGATCCTTGCCCAGGAGCTGGCAGAACTTGTATAGAGGGCTTTAAACTAGATATGAAGGGGGAAGGGGATAAAACCAGGCCCACTAGAGATGAGCCTGGGGAGCAGTAATGGGATTAGGGATGAGGCGAGGGGCTTAGCTGAAGTGCATCTACACCAATGCATGGGCAACAGTACCCTGGGATTCAGTCTTAGTGATAAAGGGGTCCAAGATGGCTGGTTGCTCTTCAAGAAGGAAGTCTTAAAGGCGCAGGAGCAGGCTGTCCCCCTGAGCCGCAAAATGAGCCGGTGGGGAAGAAGACCAGCGTGGATGAATACGGAGCTATTCTTGAGGCTCCAGGAGTAAAAGAGAATCTACGTCCTGTGGAAGAAGGGACGGGCAACTCAAAGAATACAAAGAAGTTGTTAAGATATGCAGAGAGAAAATCAGAAAGGCAAAAGCCCAGCTTGAACTCAACCTGGCTGCTGGGGTAAAAGGGAACAAGAGAATGGGTGCATTAAAAAGAGTGTGTCCAGCAGGTCGAGGGAGGTGATCCTCCCCCTCTATTCTGCCCTGGTAAGGCCTCATCTGGAGTACTGTGTCCAGTTCTGGGCTCCCCAGTACAAAAAAGACAGGGATCTCTTGGAAGAGTCCAGCGGCGGGCCACAAAGATGGTGAAGGGCCTGGAGCATCTCCCTTATGAAGAAGGCTAAGTGAACTGGGTCTGTTTAG
>NW_011124599.1:0-592 GCF_000146605.3 Meleagris gallopavo
CACTTCGTTTCAAACATATTGATTATGGATATGAGAAGTGGGGTTATTAGGTGCCATTTACAAGTGAAAATATTTAGCCTAACTTTGTGTTTGATGTAATTGTGCAAAGACTTCTTTGCAGTAGACTAAAATATGTTCATTTTGATAATACATTGTTATATAAAATGGAAGTCTTGGTTTTGTGAGTACTGTGAAAGAGCTGGAGCAAATGTGGCCATGTTTGCTGTGATCTCATTGGCTCTGCTTTGAGCCTGGGAGTTTGACCACATGGCCTTCAGAGGTTCTTTACAAATGAAATTATGCTGTAAATTACTGAGTTCTATTTCAAGAACCTGCATGTGCCCACGGCTTTAAAAATTTAAAATAAGTACTCACTAAATATTGTTTTTTTTTCTATATGTTGTAGATACCTTCTTTTCAAGTATAGGGAAGTAATATGTTAGGCAGCCATGTTGAGTAAAAACTGTTTTAAGACACTTCATGGTTCAGGTTGAATATTAGGAAAAATTTCTGTTCTGAAAGAGAGTGATCAGGAGCTGGAATGGGCTGCCCAGTGACATGGTTGAGTCATCGTCCCTGGAGGTGTTCAAGA
>NW_011124600.1:0-613 GCF_000146605.3 Meleagris gallopavo
GATCCATGGGGCACTATGGGGGATCTATGGGGCACTCCATGGGGGATCTATGGGGCACTCCATGGGGGATCCATGGGGCACTATGGGGGATCTATGGGGCACTCCATGGGGGATCCATGGGGCACTATGGAGGATCTATGGGGCACTCCATGGGGGATCTATGGGGCACTCCATGGGGGATCTATGGGGCACTATGGAGGATCTATGGGGCACTCCATGGGGGATCTATGGGGCACTATGGGGGATCTATGGGGCACTCACTTCTCCTTCACCTCCGGGTTCAGTCCGACCCCAAACTGCTCCTGGGTCACCTCGAGGAGGACGACGTCGACCGGCTCAGCCCTATGGGGCAAAATATGGGGCGACAATATGGGGCTGCCCCACAGCTCCCCATAGAGCCCCACAGCGCCCCATAGCGCCCCACCTTTTCACAGCAGCGGTGACAAAAGCCCAGAGGAGGCTGCGGCCTTCGCACGAGGCGGTGTCTGTGGGGCAGAGTGAGACCCATTGTGCCCCATTGCGCCCCATAGATCCCAATGGAGCCCCACAGCCCCACACTCAGCCCCACAGACCCCCACGGAACCCCATAGACTCCCATGGAGCCCCGCAGCCC
>NW_011124601.1:0-563 GCF_000146605.3 Meleagris gallopavo
CATTTTCCAAAGTTGCTTAAATCTTGTAACAGCAAGTTTGCACTCGTCAAATTAGAGCAGAAGCCTTGATTAAGAGAGAGGCAAACCAGCTAGTCTTCTTGGCCAGAAAGGAGGAAAAATTAAACCAGTAAGCAAAGGTAATCTTGAAGTCTTCTCATCTGTATAGTGAGTATATCACATAGGTGACTGTAAACGCAGCTTAATTTTCCAGCTCAGATAATCTCTGCCTTTAAATCTTTGATCAGTGTCAGAATTATATGCCACTGGTGTTCTCAGTCCTAACTCATCTAAGTTAGGACTAATTCTAAGTTAGAAATTCCCATTTTCATAGCATAGTCAACCTTGGCAGAAAATAGAGATAAATTACTCAAAACTAAGCAGTGTAATAATTCTGGAAGCAGAGCAAAATGCAACACTATATTCTACCTGTAATTATATCTCCCAGGCTTTTAAAAAACAATTCATTGTCTTTCCTCTTCTGCTAGTCAACTAAGGAATTAAGTATTCTTTACTTGATGAAACCTGGGTTTGAGACTTCCAGTTTCTAGATCCTTACACACTTC
>NW_011124602.1:0-519 GCF_000146605.3 Meleagris gallopavo
AATCACTGCTTATAGAGCATATTCTGATGCTCAAAGCCAAGTCCTTCAGAAGTGATTTTTGGCTGCAGTGAACAGGCTGTTCAAAGCTGAAATTGAGATGCTGTGACAGGACCTGACTGATAGAGTTAATTCTTAACATCAGGATCCAAATGTAAGGAAAAGTACAGTATAAGCACAGGATTTG
This sequence comes from Meleagris gallopavo, assembly GCF_000146605.3. Lineage (NCBI taxonomy): Eukaryota > Metazoa > Chordata > Aves > Galliformes > Phasianidae > Meleagris > Meleagris gallopavo. The sequence continues at coordinate 185 of NW_011124602.1, forward strand.
AAAAAATTGTGTACAGACTGTGTCTTCCTGCAAGCAGCAATGGGATTATAGCTGATACATGCTGAGAATAGATGTACACAAGTTCCTTCTCCCTGCTCAAACCTTATCTATGACCCAATCCACAGGTTTCCAAAAGCACCTCCTTCTTTCTCATTATTTATCTTAGTGATTTGATCAAATAAGAGAATTAGCATTGTTTGTGTCATAAAAATACGCAGACCCATTATATTTCACACATTTCTTTCTTTTGACATACCATTTATTGACTGTATTTTCTTATTATTCAATGTAGAACGTAACATCAATTAGCTATTCGATAACAAATAGCTGGCTGT
>NW_011124603.1:0-1323 GCF_000146605.3 Meleagris gallopavo
GGAGCAGCACCGGACCAATGAGAGGCCGGGGGCGGGATGGAGATGCACCGGACCAATGAGAGGCCGGGGGCGGGATGGAGCAGCACCGGACCAATGAGAGGCCGGGGGCGGGATGGAGCAGCACAGAACCAATGAGAGGCCGGGGACAGGGCGGGGCCATTGGTGGGAGGAGCGAGGACAGGGGGCGGGGCGGCGGTGGGGGCGGGGCCTGGAGGCGCGCCCTGTTGCTATGGGGGGTGGGAGATCGGGATGTGGGATTGGGAATGGAGTTTGGGATTGGGACTGGGATGTCGGCTGTGGGATTGGGATGCGAAATTTAGGATTAGGGTGTGGGGATGTGGATATGGGTCGGATACGGGATGGGTTCGGGATGGACATGGGATCAACAAGGGGAGAACGTGAGATGGATTGGGGATGGGAGATGGAAATGGGATGGGATTGGGATGATAATGGACTGGGATAAGTATATGGGATGGACTTGGGATGGATGTGGGTTATGGATTTGGGATGGATATGGCTATGGGGGTATGGATATGGGATGGGTTTGAGACGGCTGTGGGGTGCATCTGATGGATATGGAATGGGCTATGGGTATAGGATGGGATGTGGGATGGAATAAAGTCATGGGATATGGATATGGGATGGCCATGGGGTGGCTACGGGATGGATGTGATGGATATGGGATGGGATGGCTATGAGATGGCGCTGTAGTGGTTATGGGGCCAGAGGGGCTATGGGGCCAAAATGCTGCAGTGACCTCTGTCCCCAAAGTTCCCCCTCCACTGTGAGACGTGGAGCCCCACAGCTGCTCCTCTGCCCTTTAGTAATTTACATGGGAGAGTGGGGGGGGCGATCTCCCAATCCCTCCTTATCAAAAAATACAACCTTAATTACAAAAGTAAGGGGTGTCACCCCGCCCCGCGGGAACAGTGTGGTCTGTAGGGTGGACACAGATGGGGTCCCCAGAGGGGTGTCCCCACCTTTCAGGTGTGACACTGTGGGGATGTCCCCAACTCTGGGATGCAACACGGCCAGAGTGACATGAAAGGTGTCCCCAGCTTTGCCAGACTCCCCCTGGACGCCCCAAGTCCTTTCTGGGACACTCCCAGACCCTTCTGGATGACTCCAGGACCACTCAGACCCACATGAGGACTCTCCGGACCCTACCAGACTCCACTGGGACATCTCCAGATCATCCCAGTGGCTCCTCAGAGCTCCTGGAGCCATCCTGGGAGCTTCCAGATCCTTCAAGGGACCCCCGCGGCCAACCTGGGGACCCCCTGAATGCCCCAAACCCTTCTAGGACATCTCCAGGTTTTTCTG
>NW_011124604.1:0-763 GCF_000146605.3 Meleagris gallopavo
CATGAACACAAATTATTTTAAATTATATAAATCTAAAATTGCCAAATGCATACAGTGCATGTCAACAAGACAAATTTGGATTTGGTAAAAAATAATAATAATAATCAATATAATCAAATAAAAAAACTGAAAAAATAACAACAACAACAACAACAAAACAACGCACAGACCAAAATAACACATTAAGACCAAAACTTCCATGTTGTCTTTGCAAGGAAATTAAGTAATTTTCATATTCATGTTCAGTGCTCCATTGACTTCAGTGAGAACTTTGTGTGGGAATAAGCTTGCCAAGATAAAAATCACCTTTAAGGGGACAAAAATTACCTTTGTGTCCTCCTAGATATGTAACAACAATGGAAAACTGAATTATTCTAATTTAAATCCGATTCTTTTTTTTTTTTAATGCTGAATTTAAATTAAATCTCTGTAACTATGTTTCTTCGCTCTATTTCATTTTGTATCAAGGTCTTTTTTTTTTTGCCCCCAAACAACATTAAAATAAATTTAAAAAAAGTAACAACAGAGAACCACCTCCTCACATTGAAAGCTTAAAACAATGAGCAGACACGACAAAGACCGACACTACAGAAGAATGACTGAAATACTAACCTTCTGCACAGGGCACAACTATCAAAGCTCTGTCAATAAAAACCGTGTTGGTTAGATGCTGGGCCACACCAACACTTGATGCTTCACGAAACTTAATATAACATACTTTGGAGGAAAAAGCAAGAGGTGCGTTGCTGCAAGACAAAAGGAA
>NW_011124605.1:0-473 GCF_000146605.3 Meleagris gallopavo
CATAACCCACCCCTATGACCCCATAAAACCCCATAAGACCCCACAAGACCCCACACAGCCCTATAAGACCCCACACGACCCTATACACCCCCACGCGCCCCATACTTGCTGTAGTTCCCGGCCGCGGGTTTGGAGCTCAGCTCAGCCCCATAACCGCCCCATAACCTACTCGTACAACCCCATAAGATCCCATACAACCCTATAAGACCCCATAAGACCCTACATGGCCCTATAGGACCCCATACGGCCCTATAGGACCCCCTGCGCCCCATACTTGCTGTAGTTCCCTGCCACAGGTTTGGAGTTCAGCTCAGCCCCATAACCGCTCCATAACCTACTCCTATAACCCCATAAGATCCCACAAAGCCCTATAAGACCCCACAAAACCCCACACAGCCCTATAGGACCCCACACGGCCCCATAGGCCCCCCTGCGCCCCATACTTGCTGTAGTTCCCGGCCGCGGGTTTGGAG
>NW_011124606.1:0-388 GCF_000146605.3 Meleagris gallopavo
TTTTTTAAGTTTTCATTTTATTGCATTTCTCACTGTACTTTAAAGTAATAAACCAGTACTTCTGTCTTTCCCCATCCTATGCCACCATTTAAGTCATTTTTCTTTCACAAGTCATCATTTGACTCTTATTGAAAAGAATTTTCACAGGAAAAATATTCACCATATCTTCAAATTTTCTCTTTCTAGTCTTTCTCTTCTCACTCAAAAAAAGCATCAATACATTCAGTGGAAGGTATATGTGCATTTCCCACTTTCAGTATTACTATAAAATTCTACAGCCAAAGTATAGTAGAGCAAGTGGCAGAAAAGTAATTATGATCTGAAAGCATATTAGATTCATGGAACTCTAATTAGAGCTGATTTATTAAATATATATATGTATATAGCA
>NW_011124607.1:0-570 GCF_000146605.3 Meleagris gallopavo
CCACGAGTGACCCACGAAGAGGAAGGAGGAGGAGGTGGCGGCTCAGCCATCAATAATTCAAACCCTTCTGCAGAGCTGAGCTGAGAGGAGAGTCCGGTCCATAAATGCGGTTTCATGTTTTCCTCTATTCAAAAAATAAAATAAAAACTGCAAGCAGAGCGTCTGCTGGGTTATGTGTGCAAGGGACGTGGTGACCTTCCCTGCTGGAGGGGAGCCAGGCGGTGGGTGGGGGCTGCACTCCTGCCGTGCTGTGGGGGATGATGGCGTGCCCAAGCCTCGTGCAAGGCCTGGAGGGTCAGGGGAGGATGCTGAGCTCCTGGAGCTGCTGATCTTGGTGATCTCCGTGTCCTGGAGATGAGCGTGGAGCTGGAGCTCAGGGTGGGGTGTACTCCTCCAGCCCTGCCTACAACAGGGGAGAGGAAGCGATTTGTTCCCTTCTCTTTCTTGGAGCCTGGTGAGGCCGTATCGATCCCTGCATCCATTTGCTGACAGTGTTGAACTCTCCTGGAGCATCCGATGGTTGGAAATGCTCTGACCTGAAGGCCAGCAATGTCTGCAGCAGCGACTTTT
>NW_011124608.1:0-301 GCF_000146605.3 Meleagris gallopavo
CTTATAGCCCCCCTTTAGATACTGAAAGGCTGCCATCAGGTCTTTCTGGAGCCTTCTCCAGGCTGAAAAAGAGCAGAATATTAGAAGCTCTTCTTTTTGCAAGAAATTCTTAGCAAATGCCTATTAATCAGTGATAGAGGCAGAAATATAAACAACAGAAAGAGCCATAGGCAATTTGGATCAAACAGCACTGTTACAAGAACCCAGGTGAGAGGCGAAAGGAAGTTGCTAACAGTAACGGGAAGCTGCACTGTGACAGAACACCACTAATAGCAGCTCTGCACAAGTAATAAGCTCCCAG
>NW_011124609.1:0-446 GCF_000146605.3 Meleagris gallopavo
TTTCCCTCTCTCTCTGTTGATATATCTATTTTTTACACTGTTATTTAGGAAAAGATCTCACATAGAGACAAATACATAACATTCATCTGTTATAGGAAAGTACAGGGTTTCGGTCTTTTTAGATGTTATCCTATTCCGTTGTCTTCCAATTCACTATCCCCATGTAGTGCTATAACAAACAAGAAAACAAAAACAAAAACAAAAACAAAAACAAAAACAAAAACAAAAACAAAAACAAAAACAAAAAAAAGCAGTTGCATAGGACTTAACATAACACACACTTTTTTAGTAGCAGATTGTCTCTGTCACAGAACTCATTTTACCCAAGTATATATGTTAAAATAGATTGTAAATTGGAACAGAATAAAATGAGATAGCACTGCAAATGGTATCATGTATGAGAAAACAGTAAAAGCATTTTTTGAGGATGGCAATTTTGCCATGAA
>NW_011124610.1:0-352 GCF_000146605.3 Meleagris gallopavo
TAAAGAAAAGTGAAGTGAATCAAGAAGAAAATACCAAGAACAGAGAAAGGTTTACATACTTAAGCAGGAGAGCTGAATGTACATTTCTGGCTCCTGTCTTTGAGAGCCTAAATCCTATCGACTTGCAGTATAGCTTAGGCACATGAGTCACTCTGGAAATGGGACTGTGTCTTCCAAAGTGTATGAGCTAAAATGATTTCTGGTCTGTACAGCCAGCCTGAGATACTTGGCCCACCGTGTCACTGAATGGAGCGATTGCATCAGCTGCCTTCAGGAGCAAAGGGACACTGTCCATAGATGGCGCAGCTTTGTTGAAGAACGCTGTGGGCCTGCGGGTTTTACATTTGTCAGG
>NW_011124611.1:0-1630 GCF_000146605.3 Meleagris gallopavo
AGAATAAAAACAAAAAAAAAAAACACAAGTCAGTGTCAGAAATAGCAAGGAAATATTGTTTTATTATTTCAGACTGCCAGTTACTGACAGTGTGATGTAAATATTACTAAGTTAGAATAACTAAGTAAATGTACACTTTATTCACTATTGAGATGCTCAGAGCTGAATCAAAAAAGGAAGGCTCTCAAAAATCTGAGCTTTCAGTATACTTCATATTTTCCTTATATTCTTTACTTTGTATATTTAATCTACTAAAAAGTTTTGCATATCCAACACTAGGTAGTCACAAAATCATCTGCATCTGGATCTTCCAGACTACGGATTGTGGAAGGTTGTATACAGTTTTCTGCAAAATTCTCAGAGAAAGACATTTTCTTGAAATGTTGTAGTCAGTCAAAATTGTTTAGAGCAGATGACATCACAGTGAAAGAAGATGACCTTTACTTAATTCTAATTTTTATCTTTGCCAGATTATGTAAAGAGAAGCTGATTGCTATAATGCAGAAGGGCCTGGAAAATTTCTGGTTGTGTCTATGAGGAAATAGCTGTGGTAGCTCCTGGACCTTATTTTGAGAGAAATCATGTAGAATTGAATGTCTGGACTAAAGTTGAGTTGAAGGAAAATCTTACCCTAAAATTGTCCAGTTTATGTCTCCTGAATCAAGTATCAGTTTTTAGGCAGTTTGTTGTGCTCTGTTGTATCCCGTAAATGACGATCCTGACATTCAGCTGAAGATAAGTAATGTATTTGAAAGCCATATTTGGAGCACAAAAATGAACCAAAAATTTCAAGGCTGTTCTCTAAATATATAGGAATTATGCAGCCAATGCTGTGCTTACTTCAGTCTTTCATAATAGAACTTTATAGAATTAGCTAATAGGAATTGAAAACAGAGACTTGATCCTCACTTTCTCATATCCTATGTGAATGCTCTAATAAAAACTAGTATTTGCTACCCCTAGTGTATAATATTTTTTGTTCTCTTCCTGGTCCAAACCATTGAAAAATGAAGCCGGTCCAGAGAACTGAGAAATTTTATGATCTTTCGGGACTTGAAGATTGAGGGGAGGACTTAATTAGACCATAAAACACAAATTTGTTGTAGTCCTTGTAAAGGTGTAGCACATAAATATAAAAAATATTAACACGGTATAAACTACTCTAAGTACCCCATGTTGATTAACAATGAAAGATTTCACCTTTTAAAATAATAGCAATGCCAGTTGTGGAATGTGAAGAGTGCTTTGAATTACAATGAACTGTTGAATGCATTAGCCACAATATCAAATGCAGTCAAATTAAAACGTTCCCTTCTGACATTTTCAATTAAACCCCATCAAGCTTCCAAACAACCTAGGAAAACTAAATAGACTGTGAGCTAATGGGAAAAGGCAGCCTGACATCTTCTCCTTCCAAAAATCAGATTAAGCATCAATGCTGTTGCAAAGATCTGTACCAGAACATTAAACAATTAAGAACTGGCATAACAATACTGACCAATAGTCTATCTACTCCTGTGCTGTACCAATTGCTTGTGACAGAGACCAATACTAAATGCAGAAGAGGAAGAATGGTTATAATAGTAAGGTCTTGCAACTTTAAGACTTTCTTTCCACTCAAGTGTCTCTT
>NW_011124611.1:1666-7815 GCF_000146605.3 Meleagris gallopavo
TGTGTGTGTGTGTGTGTGTGTGTGTGTTTCTATGATTTCCTTGACCTACCATAGTAATATGATTAATGCTTACCTGCACAGCATCCTTTTGAGGTTAAAAGACATTACAACCCTTTTTATGGAAGTGAGAAGCAGGAAAGAGCATGGTTGACTCAAGGTTAGAGATGCCTGAAACATCGTAGGAAAGTTAAACCCTGTAATTTGAAGACTCATTTAGGACAGTTGTGGTGATTCTTGCTCACAAGCTATCTGGAAATTTTTCTGTCTGTCAAGAAGCATAAGTCTTAGGTGTCACAGAATGGAGGAGAACAGTTACTCCAGAAGTGATCTATAGGTGACTGAGGGAGAGGAAAATGGTTGCTCAGGGATCCTAGCACACGTTCTTGTATATTGATCCTAGGAGGTATTCCCTGGTGAGGGAGGCCATGGAAAGTCTCACCAGGAAGCATTTTCTGCATCCAGGTATTTAGTTCTAAACACAGTAATATTTCAGTAGCTTACTTCTAGTGCTTCCCAGGGCTAACCTTAGAATTCAAGCTGTGCGTCAACTGACCTCTAAGTCATCTGATTCTCTCTGAGCCTTGGAATAGAACATGCCTCTCAAAAATGTAAAGATATTTCTAAAATTGTGCAACTATACTGAGTAAAAGTCAAAACATGGAGAAAGAGAACAAAAGTAAGCAGAGGCAGATGCTTTTGCTTATATAACATGCACTGAAGCACAGTTCATCTTGTTTAGACATGTGCTTAGACTGGTTTCTTCTACTGTCCAGGGTTATTTGTCTCCCTTCTTTCTTTCTCTTCTTCTTCTTCCTTTTCCTTTCTTCTTCCGATAGATTGACTGAGCAGGAAAGCTGAGAGTCTTCAATTCTGTGAGGGAGGGAGAGTGAGAGAGAAGGGGAGGAAAATAACGTCCCATGCTAAGAGAAAGATGTTGACTTTCTGGTCCTTAGATAAGGTTAGTCAGAGACAGACTGTTATTCTCTAAGCATATTCCAAATTCCTCCTCTGTTTAAGCAATAAGGTGAATAAGCTCCTTTATTTTAACTTGCTTCTATTCAGTATGCAATGTGCAACCAATCCAAGAATGGGCAGAAGAAATATAGGTTGGTTTGTTTGTTTGTTTAATGTCTTACTCATCCAATCTCTTTGTAAATATTTATTTTTTTGCTTAACATTTATAGCTGGATCTGCCCTGCAATAAATTCAGTGAAGTCCTAAGTGCATGAAAGATGTTTACATGCCTACTTTTAGTATTGTTGAATTTAGTCCTTCTCAAATCTCAAATGTGTTGAAAATCAGGTATAAGGTGGAAGTTTAGCTGATTAACATTAATTCTAAATGAATTCAGGACAAAAATAGGGAAACAAATACTTTACATGTCTTTGCCCTATTTCCCAAAGGCTTTGAAAAAGAGTAAATGGATAGAAACACTTGTAAATAAGTATTTCTGAAATTCAGTTTAGACCTATATTCTATTTAGTGTTTCTGAATTACACTTCCTTCTGTTCAACTTTGTTCATTTGCAAGCTATCTTTGTCTATTAAGCCCACATAGCGTCTGAATAGGATGAGGGCAAACTTCTGGCACTGCTGTATTTGTAGAAGAAACATGCATACATAGCTAATAACATTTACATCACAAAAGCATAATAAATCAATGCAAAATTGAGTGAGTTGTACTAAGGGAAAGTGAAAATAAAATTTATGGTTCTGAAAGACCAACTGCGAATTGGATATTGCCTGAGAACTGAAGTATGTCGTATTTTCTGCACAAAGTCTGGGAAAAAGTTACTTTGTCCTGAATGGGGGCCCCCAGTACAAGAAGGATGTGGAGCTGTTGGAGTGGATCCAAAGGAGGGGTATGGGGATGATCTAAGGGCTGATGCATCTCATCTGTGAAGAAAATTTGAGGGAGCTCAGCTTATTCAGCTTGGAGAACAGAAGGTTCTTGGGAGATCTCATTGCAGTCTTCCAGTGACTCTTGAGAGAGCTTATAAGCTTATACACAAGAGGAGGACCAACTTTTTACATTCTGATAGCATCAGGACAAGGGGGAATGGCTTCTAATTTAAATTAAATGTTAGACAGAAATTCTTTACTCAGGGAATTGTAAGGCAATGGAACGGGCTGTGCAGAGAAGTTGTGGATGCCCCAGTCTGGTAGCATCTGGAGGCCAGACTGAATGGGGCCATGAGCAGCATGGTCTATGGCTGTTAACTCTGCCTGTGGCAGGAGGTTTGAAACTAGATGATCCTTAAGGTCTTGTGCAACTTAAGACATTCTATGATTTCATCATTTACCCTTTTTCTTCACTGTCAATGCAGAGTTTAACTCCTGTATTTATTCCTTTCAATCCAAAGACAAGTGGTGAATCTACTTTTGGAACCAAGTGAGATTTATAAAATCAAAATTAGAAGAAAATAAAGGTGTTTTTTTTTTCAGAAATATTTGTTTTTGTTTTGTAGTCAGCCAAGCAAAATTTTCCCAAATAAGAAATCAGATAGAACTTAGAACAATTCTGCGAAGTCATCTGCAATTATTTTTTATGAAGTATGAACTTCTTAAACACAATTTTTAAAAATGAATGAATGAATATCAGGCATAACATGATGACTGCAATACTCACCAGAGAAGACAGACTCATGAAGACCATATAATCATAATTTTCAGTCTTTGAAATCACTGAATATATACTTAAGAGTATGTTATGTCTGTATCTTTATGCCCACAATATCTTGAACTTACTTTCTTTAAAGTTAGTTTGTGGGTAAATTAATCATAAACAAGAGTTCTAATCACGGTCAGAATCCCATGCTGCTAAAGAGCTGTGCATAAAAACTCAATTATCCTAAACTCAGTGGGAGACATTAAAGGTAAGAGAAGAAACGGTAGTATACTCTAGTAAAGTTGTTTGATTAGTATCACACAAAATGTTGGTAGATATCCAGGAAGATCAAGTTTTCTGACTGCTGGCTGAGTCCCTGCTGGCATTATTACTTCTGATTTTCTTTAAGCAGAAAACATAATCTTTGAAGGAGTACAGGAAGAAAGAAAACTAGAAAATTTTTGTTGTTCAGCAAATTACAAAGCCAGCTACTTTGACTCAAGTTTCCAACGGGACTTGATTGTCTGAACTTCACTGGAGGTGGGACTTAATGACAAGCAAACAAACAAAAACAAACAAATAAAATAATAATAATAATAAAACACAGTCTGCTTCTCAAGAAAAAGCCCTAACAGCAATCACACTCTCAGCAAAGTATCTTTTCATACAACTATGAATCTTTGACTTAGATACTGTCAACTGTCAAAAACTGGTGAATGAGTAGATAAATTAATCTACCCATCCATCGTTTCATACTGTTATTTCCAAAGCAATCTATCATGTAACAGATTAAATAATAAGTCTTACAATGTTTTCTACCTGTAACAGTGGAGTGTGTCATATTTCTAAATGTGGTTTGTTTGTTTGTTTGTTTGGTTTTGTTTTATTTTTGATGTTCCCATTAGATGGATGTGCTATGAAATAGATCAAACCACAATTCTGGGCTGTCAGATAGTATTAATTTTTGATGTTCTCTCATCCTTCCCTGATGCTTTGAATCAAACAAAGGCACTGTTTAAATAAATAAATTGTAATGCAATTAAACAGTTTCCCTTAGCTGTTAAGATCAAGGCAACTAATAATTACCTGATATAATACTTTTAAAATCCATGACAGACATTTAAATAGTTTAGTGATTACTGTCATAATGTTAAGCTATTGAGCTAAAATCTGCTCACATTATTCAGTTAAGAAGAACATAAAACCAGCAGAGGTAAGATCAGTAGAAATCAGCCCATCAGCATTATTAATTCAGTAGAAATATTTATGACTTTTCAAGGCTGGAAGGAACAATTATAGTCCAATCTCATACTCCTCCTCTTGAACAAAACCGATAAAATTCACGTAGCAATACCAGCTCTCATTTCAATATCTTGAAAACAACCTCTGCAATTTTACAGGTCCCCGTCTAAGAAGACTGGGCAACCTACTGACCCAGGGAATGTGTGCTGAAGCACTGACCTGAGTAGACAGTAACACAGGAGGCCTGAGAACAGTTCTCAGATCTGTGCAAAAGACTTCAATAAGGTAGATGTAATTTTTGTCCCTTGACTATAATAGCATACTTAAATCATTATTCCTATTTATTGCCGATGTAAATTTTGTGAATATAAAAGTTATTATAAGAATAGAAGGTAGACTTTTGAGGAAGAAATGTGGTATACCAGGCAAATTTGCTCTTTCTCTTTCCACCTCATATTCTTCTCAGAGAAAGATTTTAAGCTCCTTTGCAAAATGTAAAAGACTTAGAAAATGAAACATGTATTTGTTTTTGTTCATATGGGAAACACAGCAATTTTTCTTAAGGGGATAAAAATCCACTTGTTTGAGAAAAAGGAATAATGCAAATAAACTATATAAACAAGGTAGTCCCTAATTTTATTCCAAGTTTTCCTCCAAAAATATAAAATGTTTTCACAAAAAAAATATATATATATACACATGCACACGTGCACATATAGACACACATGAAAAATGCTCCTCTGACATGTGTGATTGCGGGAAACCAGAATTCCCTTCAGACTTTTATTTAACTAACTTAGACAACAGAAATAACCATATTCATTGCACTGCTATGACTGATTGTTTGTGGTGACATTTTCTGAATTCCAGAACTGTTTGCTATTCCAAGGTGAGGTCCTTTGCCCTATGATTTTATCATAAAAGTTCCAGAAAACCTCATTTTCCATTTAAGATTTACTTCAAGTCCCAGGAGACACAAATAAAAAAACAAACAAAAAGATATGCTTTGTACCACAAATGCTCAAGGCCTGGTCAGCTCAGCAACTGTTCACTTTTGAAAAGTTAAAGAAGTATGGTTTCACCTCTTCTACATAGGTTAGTTACAGTCAGTGACTGCAATTTCATTTTTGCACATTAAAACAGGGTTGGCCTCATGGTTTATTTCCGCATGTTAAATTTAATGGCCAACTACTGCTCTGGAAGAAGTTTTTTCTATCCCTGTGAAGTGCTGCATGTGGCAAGGAGGGAACTGTATTTCAGGATGTGTGACAGCAGGAGGGCCTAGACACTATCGTGTTGAATGAGATATAACAATCCTGCAGACAGTTCTGATTCTTCATTCTTCCCTTTGCATTTACATGCAATCTTCAAGTGCTTTGTTGAAAAGAAGAAAAAAAAAATCTCAGAATGACAAGCATTGGCAACATGTTTTTAAGGCTGGTATGATTGTAATTCAACTACATCATACCTGGGAGAGATAGCTTGCTCTGACAGACACACTATGCTGAAGGAATCACACGATGGGAGGACAGGGTGGTGGAGGCTATAGGCAGAATCAGATCCCTCCCCAGCCTCCTACTCCCTCACTGCAGTAGCATGGCCCCGAGGTTCTGCACCAGTTGCCAGCCAGATGTTTGAGACCGCATCCCCACTGGAAGGTTGTGACAAAGCCCCTGAGAGTTGAATGACAACAATCTGTCAACTAAGCATCAGCATTTTTTTTTTTTTCTCCATATTCCATTATTCTGCACCTTATGTCACTGTTTTTAGTTCCTAAATTGCCCGTTGTTTATTTCTGTTCATTCCTTCGATCAGTATATTTTAATTTTAATGACATTCCACTGCTGTGACTGTTCTCCAGTGTCGGCACTGCTTTCCCCAACCTGAGGCAGCAGGGGGGAAGAGAAAGAGAAAGAGAAGGAGGGAGAGGGGAAGGCAAGGACATATCAATTACTCAGAAAGATCCAGAGGTTCAAGATGTGATGACATTGACAGTAGGAAGTATGATAAATGCTCTGATTTACATCTAACTCCCATTAGATAGTTGCAGGAAATTATGATAAAGTGATTATTTACAAGGAAAACCTTTACAACTTAATTAAATAAGACTGTGTTTCTGATTTGAGAGGACAGAACGGATATAATAAATAGGATTTTCTTTTCTTTTCTTTTCTTTTCTTTTCTTTTTCTTTTCTTTTCTTTTCTTTTCTTTTCTTTTCTTTTCTTTTCTTTTCTTTTCTTTTCTTTTCTTTTCTTTTCTTTTCTTTTTTCCTTTTCTTTTTCTTCTTCTTCTTCTCTTC
>NW_011124612.1:0-453 GCF_000146605.3 Meleagris gallopavo
CCAGGCAGTGTCAGTCCCAGCTGCATGGCAAAGCAGTCCTTCAGTGAACAAATGAAACAGTGAAATTATGGGAACAGGGAGGAAGGCCCCTAAGGACATTAATTTTCCTGTGCTCTGTGAGGCATTTTAGTTCGCACGTCATGACAGAGCACCCCCCCTGCACTACACACAACACCAGTGCAGCTCCAGAGCAGCCCCAGTAATGAAGTGCGTCTCTCTTACATTTATATCAGCACAAACTTAGAGTCAATTTTAACCCAATTTTAACAATTCTTCATAATTTCTCCTTTTTCTTTTCCTGTCTCATTCAGTGAAAGCAGCTAAAGGTGCCTAATGCAGCTGTTATCCCTTCAGTACTGATTTTGTAGATGTGAACTCGCAGTGATTTTGTAGCAGTAATCACAGTTGAATATCTTTCTAAGTTCCTATGTTTGGGCTCAACACAGCATATAA
>NW_011124613.1:0-810 GCF_000146605.3 Meleagris gallopavo
TCTCTATGGGTCTCTGTGGGTCTCCGTGGGTCTCTGTAGGTCCTATGAGTCTCTATGGGTCTCTATGGGTCCCTATGAGTCTCTATGGGTCTCTGTGGGTCCCTATGAGTCTCTATGGGTCTCTATGGGTCTCTGTGGGTCCCTTTTGTTCTCTATGTGTCTCTATAGGTCTCTGAAGGTCTTTGTGGGTCTCAGTGGGTCCCTATGGGTCTCTATGGGTCTCTGTGGGTCTCTGTGGATCTCAGTGGGTCCCTATGGGTCTCTATGGGTCTCTATGGGTCCCTATGAGTCTCTATGGGTCTCTGTGGGTCTCTGTGGGTCTCAGTGGGTCCCTATGGGTCTCTATGGGTCAGACACAAACACCCGCCAATTCTCCGTTCCTTTATTGACAGCTCCCCCAATCGTCACCCCCAAAAAAACCCCAAAGTGGGGTTCGGGGTTCCGGCACTGCATCCTATGCACCCTATATAGGGCGCATCACCCCAATACCCGAGGGGTGGGATGCCAACATTTGGGGTGACGGACCCCAAAAACCTGAGCTGAATGGGGGATGGGACCCCAAAATTTGAGGGGATGGGATCCCAAAACTGGGAGTGCTGGGGGGAGACCTCGGAACTTGGGGTGCTGAGGGGGGGAACCTATATTGGAGGTACTGGGACCCCAAAACCTGGGGTGCTTGGGGGGACCCCAAAACCTGAAGGCGATGGGATCCCAAAAAGTTGGGATGCTGGGACCCCAAATCGGGCGGTGATGGGAGGGATCCCAAAAATTCGAGGTAGTGGGAATCAAAAATGTGGGGTTTGAGGGGGG
>NW_011124614.1:0-507 GCF_000146605.3 Meleagris gallopavo
AGAGGTGGAACAAGCCAGTAGAGATGGGTACACAGGCCAGTGACACCTAGTCCCCTGCATTGACCTGTCTCCATTTATGCTTTTTGATCAGGGTCACATAATTCAAGAACAGAGAGCTCATTTGCAAAGCTCCAAGCTCCTCAGACCACCTCCGGTGAAGCTCAGCAGTCCCCTGCATTGACCAGACGTGTTGCAAGTTCTCTATAAATCCCACCTTTATATCATTAGCTTCATCCATCCCCAGCTGCATTTGGCTGCATGTAGGACTCTCACCAGCCCAGCTTTCTGGCAATAATTATTTTATTTTATATCATTGCTCTTTTGTGTCAGTAATTTACACTTGCGTGACAACTAATTAAGTGGGGCCCCTTCAATAAATAAGATGACACTGTATCAGTAGCAAGGTAAGAATAAGACTTCTTGGTTCAAAACCTAGCCTTAACTGATGACAGCTGATTTTTCCCAGCCACAACTCAAAAGTGAGAGTAGGAGAAGATGCAAGACATG
>NW_011124615.1:0-830 GCF_000146605.3 Meleagris gallopavo
CAGTTTCTCACCGGTTGCGTTGAACTCAAAGGAGCCGTTCCCGATGCTGGCATCCGAGAAGCAGAGCTCAGCTGGGGACAAAAGGGACGGCGTGGCAGGGGACCGTGGGATGTGTCCCCGTGGGGAGCTGGCCCCAGTGTCCCCAACGTCCCCGACGTCCCCAAAGTCCCCAGTTTCCCAAGGTCCCCAAGGTCCCCAACGTCCCCAACGTCCCCAAAGTCCCCAGTGTCCCCAATGTCCTCAATAGAATATGATGTCCCCAATGAAAGCTGACCCCAAAGGACGGCGATGTCCCCAAGGGGAGCCGATGTCCCCAATGAAAGCTGACCCCAAAGGACGGCGATGTCCCCAGTGAAAGGTGACCCCAAAGGACGGCGATGTCCCCAAGGGGAGGTGATGTCCCCAAAGGATGGCGATGTCCCCAATGAAAGGTGACCCCAAAGGACTGCGATGTCTCCAAGGGGAGGTGACCCCAAAGGACGGCGATGTCCCCAAGGGGAGGTGATGTCCCCAAAGGACAGCGATGTCCCCAAGGTGACCCCAAAGGACAGCGATGTCCCCAAGGGGAGCCGATGTCCCCAAGGGGAGGTGACCCCAAAGGACGGCGATGTCCCCAAGGGGAGCCGATGTCCCCAAAGGACGGCGATGTCCCCAAGGGGAGCCGATGTCCCCGCGTCCCCACCTGAGCTGCAGTTGCTGCTGGCAGCCGCCTGGATCTCGCCCTGCAGGCTGCTGGAGATGTTCTGCAGCCTCTGGGCCGCGTCCGCCGTCACCTGCAGGGCCACCAGGACCACGTGGTCCACGATGATGCTGCCGTTCCTGAATGGGGG
>NW_011124616.1:0-313 GCF_000146605.3 Meleagris gallopavo
CTAAGTCCTAATTATAATTCAGTTCTAGCCTTCTTCCACGCTTTGGGTGAAGACAAGCTGGGTCAAAGAAGAAGTGAACCATTAGGTAGAGGAAACTGAATAATCTGTAGGTTATATGCTATGGAAGATAGTTCTTTTTATAACATTTTCCATTATACTTACATGGGGAAGAGGTTGATGTTCTATCATCTATAGTTAATTAGTCTTCATGTTTATAAAAATAGTTCTTCACAGTTCTTCCTCATGTTTAGAGAAATCTTTCAATATTCAAAAAAAACAATGGGGAAAAAGAGGTATGTTTATCATTTTCCTC
>NW_011124617.1:0-408 GCF_000146605.3 Meleagris gallopavo
ACCCAGATGCAGCAAAGTGTGGGGAGCAGTCTAAGGAAAATATTTGGCTGGGAAATTGGTTGTTCCTCCCTGATTCAGAGCTGATAAGTTAATTAATCTGGCAGAGCGGCCTAGGGAGAACTGTATTTTATAACCTAGGAAGAAATAATCTTACAAAATGGACATCCTGAGTAGCAGAAGCATATTTCAGCTCCCCTTTCTTTCATCCACGTATTGCCTACAGGATTCCCAGGGCTGGTATTTCAGGCTGGTATTTCAGGCACTTGGAAGGAGATAAAAACACTTCTCACAAGTTCTTGCCAGTGTTGCATTTTTCTAGGCAGAAACCTGCATTAAAATTCTCTGGATGCTCTGAGACTGTACTGCATCAATGATACGTATAAGAGTTAGAAAAATGTCAGCAGATTT
>NW_011124618.1:0-973 GCF_000146605.3 Meleagris gallopavo
TTGACCCCACTGACCCCATTCATCCCTATTGACCCCAACGTCCCCATTGACCCCATTCACCCCATTGACCCCGATGACCCCATTGACCCCAATGTCCCCATTGACCCCAATGACCCCATTCATCCCTATTGACCCCACTGACCCGACTGAGCCCATCCACCCCATTGACCCCAATAACCCCACTGACCCCATTCATCCCTATTGACCCCATTCATCCCATTGACCCCAATAACCCCCATTGACCCCAATGACCCTATTAACACCAATATCCCCAAAGACCCCACTGACCCCATTAACCCCACTGACCCCATCGGCCCCAATGTCCCCACTGACCCCACTGACCCCAATATCCGTATTGTCCCCATTGACCCCAATGTTGCCATGACCCCAATGTCCTCACTGACCCCATTGACCCCAACATCCCCATTGACCCCATTGACCCCACTGACCCCATTCATCCCTATTGACCCCAACGTCCCCATTCACCCCATTCACCCCATTGACCCCACTGACCCCATTGACCCCAATGTCCCCATTGACCCCAATGACCCCATTCATCCCTATTGACCCCACTGACCCCATCCACCCCATTGACCCCAAGGACCCCACTGACCCCATTCATCCCTATTGACCCCATTCATCCCATTGACCCCAATAGCCCCATTGACCCCAATGACCCCAACGTCCCCATTGACCCCATCCACCCCATTGTCCCCAATGACCCCACTGACCCCAACATCCCTATTGTCCCCAATGACCCCACTGACCCCATTGACCCCAATGACCCCACTGACCCCAACATCCCTATTGTCCCCAATGACCCCACTGACCCCATTGACCCCAATGACCCCACTGACCCCACTGACCCCAATATCCCTATTGTCCCCATTGACCCCAATGTTGCCATGACTCCATTGACCCCAATGTCCCCACTGACCCCATTGACCCCATGGACCCCAATGACCCCACTGAC
>NW_011124619.1:0-1135 GCF_000146605.3 Meleagris gallopavo
CCCCCTCCCCTTTGACCTTTGACCCCGGGGGGCGGGCTCTCACCTGTTTCTTGCTACAGCCCGACTGCACCAAGATGGCGAGGTCACCGACCTCATGAGGGACCTCGTGGAGGAGCACCGTCAGCGCCGTCACCGTCCCCACAGCCGGGCCGGCAACGAAGGACGCCCCGATGGCCAAACCGTCCGTCACGTTGTGCGCCACGTCGGCTGCCAGGTTCAGGTAGCCAGAAACCTGCATGGCTGCGGGGTGGAGGAGACAACGGGGTCCCCAGGGTGGCCAGGATGGCGGCCCCAATGGTGACCCCAATGGTGGTTCTGATGGTGGCCACAATGGCGTCCCAATGGTGACCTCGATGGTGACCTCGATGGTGACCCCAATGGTGGCCCCAATGGTGGTTCTGATTGTGACCCCAATGGTGACCCCAATGGTGGTTCTGATGGTGAACCCAATGGCGGCCCCAATGGTGGCCCAATAGTGGTCCTGATGGTGGCCCCAATGGCGTCCCAATGGTGACCCCGATGGTGACCCCAATGGTGACCTTGATGGTGTTCCCAATGGTGGCCCCAATGGTGGTTCTGATTGTGACCCCAATGGTGGTTCTGATGGTGGCCCAATAGTGTCCCAATGGTGACCCCAATGGCGTCCCAATGGTGACCCCGATGGTGACCCCTTGATGGTGTTCCCAATGGTGGCCCCAATGGTGGTTCTGATTGTGATCCCAATGGTGGTTCTGATGGTGGCCCCAATGGTGTCCCAATGGTGACCCCAATGGTGGTTCTGATGGTGGTTCTGATGGTGACCCCAATGGCGTCCCAATGGTGACCCCGATGGTGACCTCGATGGTGTTCCCAATGGTGTTCCCAATGGTGTTCCCAAAGATGTTCCCAAGGGTGGCCCCAATGGTGGCTCTGATGGTGGCCCCAATGGTGACCCCACTTTTGTCCCCACGTCCCACATTTGTCCCCACGTCCCACTTCTGTCCCCACACCCCCCCTTTTGTCCCCACGTCCCACTGCTGTCCCCACACCCCCACTTTTGTCCCCACGTCCCACTGCTGTCCCCACGTCCCACTGCTGTCCCCAGACCCCCACTGCTGTCCCCACACCCCCACTTTTGTCCCCACGTCCCACTGCT
>NW_011124620.1:0-598 GCF_000146605.3 Meleagris gallopavo
AACCCTCAGCCAAACAGGTCCATGGCATGGCCAGGGAAATCTCCCAGCAGTGCCAGCCCTCTGTTTCCCTGAAACCATGGTAACCAGAGAATGGCTTTAAAAATAATTAGAATAATAAACCTGCTGCATTTCTGGCAGAGAAGATCAGGAGATCGCGGCTTCTGTAAGGTGTGAGCATGCTGTCTGTGAGAATTGAATGTTGTTTCTGCATAAGAACAAAATAAGAATTTTGTTAACTTCATGGTCTTTACCGTTTGGGGTTTTTGTTTTATAGTTCGTTTCAGGGGCCTTACTACTTTATTAGAGTTCTATAAGTTAAAGTAATATGTATGTATATATGTATAGCCAACATTGAGAATATATGTCACACATTGCAACAGTATTCTGCCAATTTAAAAAAGAACAATTCACTACATGATACGGGGAATGCCTGGAGAAGATCGGACATCTCCCCCTCCCCCTCCGTACTCTTTGTTTAACAAGAATTCCAAGCAAATCACCTATATACAATAGGACAAGAAGAGCACTGAACACCAGATAACGATCCAATTAAATCCTCTGATAAGATTGTAGAACCCGGAGTACCCAGCAAGTGGGG
>NW_011124621.1:0-500 GCF_000146605.3 Meleagris gallopavo
GGGTCAATGGGGACGTTGGGGTCAATGGGGACGTTGGGGTTAATGGGGACATTGGGGTTAATGGGGACATTGGGTTTAATGGGGTCTGTGGGGTCAATGGGGACATTGGGGTCAATGGGGACATTGGGGTTAATGGGGTCAGTGGGGTCAATAGGGGAATTGGGGCCAATGGGGACATTGGGGTTAATGGGGTCAATGGGGGCTTTGGGGTCAGTGGGGTCAATGGGACAATGGGGGCATTGGGGTCAATGGGGACAATGGGGTCAATGGGGGCTTTGGGGGAATTGGGGACAACAGGGAAATTGGGGTCAATGGGGTCCAATGGGGACAATGGGGAGAATGAGGACGTTGGGGTCAGTGGGGGCAATGGGGTCAATAGGGTTAATGGGGTCTGTGTGGGGTCTCTATGGGTCTCTATGGGGTCAATGGGCTCTCTATGGGTCTCCATGAGTCCCTATGTGTCCCTATGGGTCTCTATGGGTCCCTATGGGTCTCTGTGG
>NW_011124621.1:520-917 GCF_000146605.3 Meleagris gallopavo
GTCAATGGGGACATTGGGGTCAATGGGGACATTGGGGTTAATGGGGTCTGTGGGGTCTATGGGGACGTTGGGGTCAATGGGGACATTGGGGTCAATGGGGACGTTGGGGTCAATGGGGACGTTGGGGTCAATGGGGACGTTGGGGTCAATGGGGTCTGTGGGGTCAATGGGGACATTGGGGGTTAATGGGGGTCTGGGGGGTCAATGGGGACGTTGGGGTCAATGAGGACGTTGGGGTTAATGGGGTCTGGGGGGTCAATGGGGACATTGGGGTCAATGGGGACATTGGGGTTAATGGGGTCTGTGGGGTCAATGGGGACGTTGGGGTCAATGGGGACGTTGGGGTCAATGGGGTCTGTGGGGTCAATGGGGACGTTGGGGTTAATGGGGTCTGTGG
>NW_011124621.1:937-1339 GCF_000146605.3 Meleagris gallopavo
TCTATGGGTCCCTATGGGTCTCTATGGGTCTCTATGGGTCCCTACGGGTCTCTGTGGGTCTCTATGGATCCCTGTGGGTCTCTATGGGTCTCTGTGGGTCTCTATGGGTCTCTGTGGGTCCTTATGGGTCTCTATGGGTCTTTGTGGGTCTCTATGGGTCTTTGTGGGTCCTTATGGGTCTCTATGGGTTTCTGTAGGTCTCTATGGGTCTCTATGGATCCCTATGGGTCTCTATGGGTCTCTGTGGGTCTCTATGGGTCTCTATGGGTCCTTATGGGTCTCTATGGGTCTCTGTGGGTCTCTATGGGTCTCTATGGATCCCTATGGGTTTCTATGGGTCTCTATGGGTCTCTGTGGGTCCTTATGGGTCTCTATGGATCCCTATGGGTCTCTGTGGGTCTC
>NW_011124622.1:0-322 GCF_000146605.3 Meleagris gallopavo
GGGGACGTTAGAGTTCATCTGGGGACACGAAGGGGACAGAATGGGGACATTGGAGTTCATTTGGGGACAGGATGGGGACACGATGGGGACAGCATGGGGACGTTAGAGTTCATCTGGGGACATGATGGGGACAGTATGGGGACAGTATGGGATGATCTGGGGACAGCATGGGGTGATTTGGGGGCAGTATGGGGACATTCCAGCCCACATGGGGACAAGATGGGGACAGAATGGGGACAGTATGGGATGATCTGGGGACAGTATGGGGACATTGGAGTTCATTTGGGGACACGATGGGGACAGCATGGGGACAGTATGGGGA
>NW_011124623.1:0-592 GCF_000146605.3 Meleagris gallopavo
CCCCATAGCGAAAGCTGGATCCATAGGGAGGGCCGGACCCATAGGGAGGGCCGGACCCATAGGGAGCCCTGCCCCATAGCGAGGGCTGGACCCCATAGAGACCCGGCCCCATAGGGAAGGCCGACCCCATAGGGACACCCTCAGCCCCACAGCGAGGGCCGGACCCATAGAGACCTGGCTCCATACGGGAAGGCCGGACCCATAGCGAAAGCTGGATCCATAGGGAGGGCTGGACCCATAGGGAGCCCTGCCCCATAGGGACACCCCCAGCCCCATTGGGAGCCCGGCCCCATAGGGGCCCTGCCCCATAGCGAAAGCTGGATCCATAGGGAGGGCCGGACCCATAGGGAGCCCTGCCCCATAGCGAGGGCTGGACCCCATAGAGACCCGGCCCCATAGGGAAGGCCGACCCCATAGGGACACCCTCAGCCCCACAGCGAGGGCCGGACCCATAGAGACCTGGCTCCATACGGGGCCCTGCCCCATAGCGAAAGCTGGATCCATAGGGAGGGCTGGACCCATAGGGAGCCCTGCCCCATAGGGACACCCCCAGCCCCATTGGGAGCCCTGCCCCATAGGGAGCCCTGCCCCA
>NW_011124624.1:0-746 GCF_000146605.3 Meleagris gallopavo
ATGACATCTCTCTTCTTTTTTTTTTTTTTTCCTAGTTTGCTAGCTTGCTGTCTCCAGTGCACATGGAAGACTGCTGGAGGAGATGGTAAGGAGCTTTCAAGCTCCAAGGCAATATGAGACAGGAGAGGTTTAAGTTAGGTATCAGGATGAAGTTTTTCACTCAGAGGGTGGTGACACTCCGGAACAGGTTGCCCAAGGAGGTTGTGGATGCCCCATCCCTGGAGGCATTCAAGGCCAGGCTGGATGTGGCTCTGGGCAGCCTGGTCTGGTGGTTGGCGACCCTGCACATAGCAGGGGGGTTGAAACTTGATGATCATTGTGGTCCTTTTCAACCCAGGCCATTCTATGATTCTATGATAATATAAGAATATTGCTAACACCTGGGTGTAGACCAAAGTTATTAGCACTTGAGCAGCCTATGATGAGTTCCTCGATTTCGACTGACTGCTCTGGATGTGCACAAGGATCTTCCATACCATCAATAACCTTCTCCACACTTCCCAATTCCTACACATGTTCCCTCTTCCTTGATTACTACCTCCAAAGTTGCAGGTAGTTCCGGGAGGCTCAGAAATGCTTTAAAAAAGAGCCAAACAAAATGCCACTTTAAATTGATTAATTAGTTCCTTACATGGCAGGAAAAAATAAAGACTGATTTTTCTCACAAGCCTGGAACATGTTTAAAAATATGCAGCACTTTGGAAAATCTTAGCGAAACAGTTTAGCTCGGGTCCTAAAATCTGTCA
>NW_011124625.1:0-724 GCF_000146605.3 Meleagris gallopavo
CCCCCCAGCGCCCCGTACCGGTGGGGATGAAGAGGGTCTGCCCCTGGCGCAGGGGGCAGCGGTAGCAGCGATCCACCTGGTCCCCGAAGAAGAGCTGCCCCTGGTTTCGGGATCGGCCCCACGCCTCAAACAGCCCCAGGTTGGCGGCCGTGGGCCGGGCCAGGTAATAAATCTTCTCACCCTGGGGGGGGAGGGGGGCAGCCGTGGGGCGGGGCGGCCCGGAACTGACCCATAGCTGCCCCACAGAGACCTCAGAGCTGCCCCATACAGACCCATACAGACCCCAGAGCTGCCCCATAGCTGCCCCAGAGCTGCCCCACAGAGACCTCAGAGCTGCCCCATACAGACCCATACAGACCCCAGAGCTGCCCCATAGCTGCCCCATAGCTGGCCCAGAGCTGCCCCACAGAGACCTCAGAACTGCCCCACAGAGACCCCAGAGCTGCCCCATAGCTGCCCCATAGCTGGCCCAGAGCTGCCCCACAGAGACCTCAGAGCTGCCCCATACAAACCCATACAGACCCCATACAGACCCCAGAGCTGCCCCATACAGACCCATAGAGACCCCATAGCTGCCCCATAGAGACCCCATAGCTGCCCCACAGAGACCCCATAGAGACCCCATAGCTGCCGCATAGAGACCCCATAACTGCCCCATAGAGACCCCATAACTGCCTCACAGAGACCCCACACAGACCCCAGCGCTGCCCCACAGAGACCCCAT
>NW_011124626.1:0-564 GCF_000146605.3 Meleagris gallopavo
AGGATTTGGGGTTAGGATTTGGGGTTAGGGTTCGGGTTAGGATTTAGGGTTAGGGTTAGGGTTAGGATTAGGGTTAGGGTTAAGATTTAGGGTTAGGATTTAGGGTTAGGCTTAGGATTTAGGCTTAGGATTTAGGCTTAGGATTTAGGGTTAGGGTTAGGATTTAGGGTTCGGATTTAGGGTTAGGGTTAGGATTTAGGGTTAGGGTTAGGGTTAGGGTTAGGATTTAGAGTTAGGATTAGGGTTAGGGTTAGGATTTAGGGTTAGGATTTAGGGTTAGGATTTGGGGTTAGGATTTAGGGTTAGGATTTAGGGTTAGGGTTAGGGTTTGGGTTAGGATTTAGGGTTAGGGTTAGGATTAGGGTTAGGATTAGGGTTCGGATTTAGGGTTAGGGTTAGGGTTAGGGTTAGGATTTAGGGTTCGGATTAGGGTTAGGGTTAGGATTTAGGGTTAGGATTTAGGGTTAGGATTAGGGTTAGAGTTAGGATTTAGAGTTAGGATTTAGGGTTAGGATTTAGGGTTAGGATTTAGGGTTAGGGTTAGGGTTAGGATTTAGGGTTAGG
>NW_011124627.1:0-586 GCF_000146605.3 Meleagris gallopavo
AAGCTAGTGTATTTCATCCCACAAGAGTGGACACTTTCATTAAAAGAAATGTTTTCACAACTACTCAAAACAATTTAATTGTTGACATAAACATTAACTATTCAAGTGTTAGGGAGTTTATTATTATTTAATCAGTGTTTTCAGCACTGATTTAGAATCATAGAATCACAGAATTACTCAGGTTGGAAGGGACCTCAAGGATCATCAGGTCCAACCGCAGCCTACCCATAGAACCCTAACTCTAACAGCCCTCTGCTAAATCAGATCTCCGAGCACCACATCCAAACGGCTCTTAAACACATCCAGGGACGGTGACTCAACCACCTCCCTGGGGAGCCTATTCCAATGTTTAACCACCCTTTCTGTAAAGAAGTGTTTCCCAACGTCCAACCTAAACTTACCTTGGCGCAACTGGAGGCCATTTGTCACCTCGTCTTGTCACCTGTCACCAGTGAGAAGAGACCTACCCCGCTCTCACTGTAAGCACCTTTCAGGTACTGGAAGAGAGCAGTAAGGTCTCCCCTCAGCCACCTCTGCCCCAGACTAAACAGCCCCAGCTCCCTCAGCCTCTCCTCAGAGGGCTGAT
>NW_011124628.1:0-837 GCF_000146605.3 Meleagris gallopavo
CAGCCCTGGCAGCTGAGTGCAGGCACTGTGTGGGCAGCATGCGTGCAGTGGGACAGAGATGTGCCCCCAGCACAGCCCCTGACACCGCATGGCCTCCTTCAAGTCATTTCAGTGCTTCTGTGAAACAGGATCATTGATCAAACAGGGCTGTTCACACACCAAGCAAAGCTCAGCTGGGAAGGTTTACCATCAGCACACACTGATCCCATTTCCTAATGCAATATATTGGTCCTTATGCTAATGCATTGATCCCTTTTGCTAATCCAGTCTATTTCAGCTCCACGGTGCCTGCTGGCATCTCATTTGCCTGCAGATACAGAGATGGAACACAGAGGCTGTGAGAAAGTCAGCAGTGACCCAGAGTTCGTATGGGCTCTGGGAGAGTAAAAGCAGGGTGATGCCTCACTAGAAGTGAAAGGAATCCTAACACATGTACAGAAACATAATAACCTCTAATGATAATTACACACAGATATATATAGATGTATCACAAAGAAAAATGTACCTATAAATATAATTACTTATTATGAACATTAAAAAACATATTATAGGTGTGTTATGGGACAGAGTGGGAGTCATTTGCGACTCCCTCGAGACAGGTGAGAAGTTTATGCCCGCTGAAATGTGACCATGACATCATTTTCCTCACTGCATCCCTGAGCTCCTGGTTCCTCATGCTGTAGATAATGGGGTTCAGTGTTGGAGGCACCACTGAGTACAGAAATGACACCACCAGGTCCAGGCGTGGGGAGGAAATGGAGGGTGGCTTCAGGTAGGCAACCATGCCTGTGCTGAGAAACAGGGAGACCACGGCCAGGTGAGGGAGGCACGTGGAGA
>NW_011124629.1:0-373 GCF_000146605.3 Meleagris gallopavo
ATTTCTTTGTGAATTTTTAACTTTTTTTTTTCACAATTTCATCATGAATTCACCCAATTCTTTCACAAATGTGTTACCAGTTTTTGACACCATGCATTTTTTAAAGAAAGCATCATTTTTTTCACACATTTATTGTATCCTATTTCACATTCTTTTCACAAATTTACCTATCATTTAAATCTTTTTTTCATACAAATTATTTGAACTTTTCTTTACCTTTTTTCACTTTTTTCCATGATTTTTTTCACTTTTTCACAAATTCCTCCCTTTTTCCTGCAGATTCATGTATTTTCCCCTCACATTTATTATTTTTTTCACCTATTTGTTTCTTTTTTTCATGAATTTATTATGTTTTTCATTTTTTCACTTTTTT
>NW_011124630.1:0-844 GCF_000146605.3 Meleagris gallopavo
AACTCGGTCCTTCCCAAAGCTCAGCGCTCACCCAACCCCAGTGACACTGGAAACCCGGGCAGAGATGCGAGCCCTGCGATTGCCAGCCCTTCAACGAGCTCAGCCCTGGATGCGGCTCCTCCCAGTCAGCTGCCGCTGTCTGCCGCCGAGTCCCGCTTAGAGGCTGTCAGAAAAGGTCTTTCCGCGGTGTCTGCTGCCACCTCGTGGCCATTCCGTGGAACTGCTGCTGTCTGCCACCGAGTCCCGCTTATAAGCCATCAAAGTCTTTCCACGGTGTCTGCTGCCACCTCGTGGCCGTTACACGGAACTGCCGCTGTTTGCCGCCGAGTCCCGCTTATAAACTAACAGAATAAGTCTTTCCGCGGTCTCTGCTGCCATCTCGTGGCCATTGCACGGAACTACCGCGGTCTGCCACCGAGTCCCACCTGCAGCACAATGCATGTGCGTACAAATGCGGAAGTGCCGTCCTAAGCGCACTGCGCAGCGAATCCGCTGCTCTCTATGGTGATCAGTCCTCCAGCTAATAGCAAAAGCTTCGTGAGGAGGCAAGGAGCCGCACGACCTCCGTCTGGGAAATCCACATCCATTTGCCCCCAGGCTCCTCTTTGGCAACTCTTCTAGATGCAGCTGAACATTCTGTTCCAGAGCACAACTCAAAACTACAGAGGAAACAAAGGGAGCTCTACGTAGGCAGAATAAAAAGAATGCTATGTTCCTTCAGTATTGAAAATCAACGACACAAGCCACTCCCAGAACACCGCTATAAGGGAAACACAGCGGCACAGAAGAAAGCATCCACGTTTTCCCAAACCACTGCTCCAAGGGAAAAAAGGAAATAAAAGAG
>NW_011124631.1:0-645 GCF_000146605.3 Meleagris gallopavo
CACACAGCCCCCCATGACCCCCCATGACCCCACGCCCCCCATTCCCACTCACCGCCCCGCCGTGAGCTCCCCGCTATCCCAGCACCAGCCACAGGTGGCGCTGCTGAGGCAGCTCTCACAGCTCAGCATGGCGTCACAGTGCGGGCACTGCGCACCAGGGGGGGCGCTGCAAGGGGGGATAATAGGGAGCCTATGGGACCCATAGAGACCCCACAGAACCCACAGTGACCCCATAGAACCCATACAGACCCCACTGACCCCATACAGACCCCATAGAACCCATACAGACCCCACTGACCCCATAGAGACCCCATAGAACCCATATAGATCCTATTGACCCCATAGAACCCATACAGACACCACTGACCCCATAGAGACCCCATAGAGACCCCATAGAACCCATAGAGACCCCACACACACAACAGAGACCCCATAGAACCCTATTGACCCCACTGACCCCACACAGACCCCATAGAACCCATACAGACCCCAGTGACCCCATAGAGACCCCATAGAACCCATACAGACCCCACTGACCCCACACAGACCCCATAGAACCCATACAGACCCCACTGACCCCACACAGACCCCATAGAACCCATACAGACCCCATAGAACCCACACAGACCCCACTGACCCCATAGA
>NW_011124632.1:0-851 GCF_000146605.3 Meleagris gallopavo
GCAGCGGGAATGGGGGCGATGCCGCGGCGGCAGCTTCTCGGGGGGCGAACGGGCGCTGATTGGAGAGAGGTGAGGGGGACCATAGAGAGGGTGGGAGGACCAGAGTGGGGATGGGAGGACCATAGAGAGGGGGGTCGGAGGACCATAAAGAGGGGGTGGGAGGACCATAGAGAGGATGGGAGGACCATAGAAAGACTAGGAGGACCATAGAGAGGGGTTGGGAGGTCTGTAATGACGTTGGAGGACCATAGAGAGAGTGGGAGGACCAGAGAGGGGATGGGAGGACCATAGAGATGTTGGGAGGACCATAGGAATGACCATAGAGATGACCATAGAGACGACCATAGAGATGACAGTGGAGGCGACCGTAGAGACGCTGGGAGGACCGTAGAGACGACCATAGAGACGACCATAGAGATGACAATGGAGGCGACCATAGAGACATTGGGAGGACCATAGAGACGACCATAGAGATGACAATGGAGGCGACCATAGAGACGCCGGGAGGACCATAGAGACGACCATAGAGATGACAATGGAGGCGACCATAGAGACGCTGGGAGGACCGTAGAGACAACCATAGAGACGACCATAGAGATGACCGTGGAGGCGACCATAGAGACGCCGGGAGGACCATAAGAACGACCATAGAGACGACCATAGAGATGACAATGCAGGCGACCATAGAGACGCTGGGAGGACCATAAGAACGACCATAGAGACGATGCCCGAGTTCACCACAGAGTTCACCATAGAGACGACCGTAGAGACTTTGGAGGAGCAGAGGGACTCCGGCGGGGGGCGATTTGTTGGTGACCCCCCCCCGTGTGGCTCAGGGTCCCCCCGACGCG
>NW_011124633.1:0-505 GCF_000146605.3 Meleagris gallopavo
CGTTCTCTTTCATCTCCTCTGGAAAGATAATTATCTTTTTCCTCTGTGAGGAAGAGAAGGAGCAACACGGGGTAGAGAAAGGTGCCCTGACTGTCTCCTGCAAGGGCCTTCCCTCTACCTCTGCTCAGAGACCAGAAGAGATGGGCAGCAGAAGGGAGAGAGAAAGCCCCATCCTACTGCTGCTTCAGGAAAATAAGAGAGAAATTGTGGAAGGTATCCTTAAGAACTGTTCAGAATTTAGGTTCTCCTTCATCATATAAATATTTAAAGCCAAAATATTCTTTAAAAAATCAGTGTAAACTTATAAGCTGATAACTGTTACTTTTACCTAGTTAGAAAACGTAACTGTAGGCTTCAGCTGATATGTGTTTTATTTCCCAACATGTTATGCAGGAGGTATCTTTCATAAACTTTCTTTTTCTCAGTCTGCCAGTGAGTTTGCCCCAAATAGATGTCAAGGCCAGAACACTTTATGAATGATTAGCCAACCTTTTTTTTTTTTTTT
>NW_011124634.1:0-541 GCF_000146605.3 Meleagris gallopavo
CTCCATAGGCCTCCATAGACTCCCATAGGCCCCCATAGGCCTCATAGGCCCCCATAGGCCTCCATAGACCCCCATAGGCCCCCATAGGCCTCCAGAGAGCCTCGTAGGCCTCCATAGACTCCCACAGAGCCTCATAGGCCCCCATAGGCCCCCATAGAGCCTCATAGGCCCCCATAGGCCCCATAGAGCCTCATAGGCCCCCATAGGCCTCCATAGAGCCTCATAGGCCTCCATAGAGCCTCATAGGCCCCATAGAGCCTCATAGGCCCCATAGAGTCTCATAGGCCCCATAGAGTCTCATAGGCCTCCATAGCGCCTCATAGGCCTCCATAGAGCCCCATAGACCCCATAGTGCCCCATAGGCTCCCATAGAGCCCCATAGGCCCCATAGAACCTCATAGGTCTCCATGGACTCCCATAGAGCCTCATAGGCCCCCATAGACTCCCATAGGCCTCCATAGGCCTCCATAGAGCCTCATAGGCCCCCATAGAGCCTCATAGGCCCCCATAGGCCTCCATAGACTCCCATAGGCCCCCATAG
>NW_011124635.1:0-682 GCF_000146605.3 Meleagris gallopavo
CCCCCCCAACCACTGATCTGCGCCCCCCAGCTACGATGGCTTCCCCACGCTGCGCCCCGAGCTGCTGGAGCCGTCGCAGGATCCGCTGATGGCGCAGCTGTGCCAGGCACGGAGCAGCGCCCCCAGCAGCCCGGCGCCGCGCCGCACCAAGCAGGTGGGCACCCGTGGCACAGCTCCACTCGTGGCACAGCTCCACCCGTGGCATAGCTTCACCTGTGGCACAGCTCCACTTGTGGCATAGCTTCACCTGTGGCACAGCTCCACTCGTGGCATAGCTTCACCCGTGGCACAGCTCCACTCGTGGCACAGCTCCACCCATTGCACAGCTCCACTCGTGGCATAGCTTCACCTGTGGCACAGCTCCACTCGTGGCACAGCTCCACCCATTGCACAGCTCCACCCGTGGCACAGCTTCACCCGTGGCACAGCTCCACTCGTGGCACAGCTCCACCCATTGCACAGCTCCACCCATTGCACAGCTTCACCCGTGGCACAGCTCCACCCGTGGCACAGCTCCACTCGTGGCACAGCTCCACCCGTGGCACAGCTCCACCCGTGGCACAGCTTCACCCGCTGCGCTGCCATCCGGTGGGATGGAGGGGGGAGCGGTGCGTGAGAGCAGCCCTGCACAGAGGGACCCGGGGGTCCTGGGGGATGAAAAGCCGAACGTGAGCCAGCAGGG
>NW_011124636.1:0-443 GCF_000146605.3 Meleagris gallopavo
ATAGGAGCCCTGCCGACCCTATAGGGCCATACAGACCCCATAGGAGCCGTGCAGACCCCATAGGGCCATACAGACCCCATAGGAGCCCTGCAGACCCTATAGGGCCATACAGACCCCATAGGAGCCCTGCAGCCCCCATAGGACCCTCACAGACCCCATAGTGCTATACAGACCCCATAGGGCTATACAAACCCCATAGGACCCTCACAGACCCCATAGTGCCATACAAACCCCATAGGACCCCCGCAGCCCCCATAGGACCCTCACAGACCCCATAGTGCTATACAGACCCCATAGGGCTATACAAACCCCATAGGACCCTCACAGACCCCATAGGGCCATACAAACCCCATAGGACCCCTGCAGCCCCCACAGGACCCTCACAGACCCCATAGGGCCATACAAACCCCATAGGACCCCCACAGCCCCCACAGGATCCCCGC
>NW_011124637.1:0-1074 GCF_000146605.3 Meleagris gallopavo
TTCCTGGTACTTTCCCACAGTTTCCCAGCCTTTTTGCGCAGGAGGGAAACCCTTGTTCTCCTGGAGCCTCAGAAAAAATTCACTGTTCAGCCATGCCCTTCTTCTTCACTGCTGGCTTGCCTCACGGCACGTGCACACAGCCTACTCCTGGGCCTCTAAGGCTTCCTTCCTGAGGAGTGTCCAGCCTTCTTGGACCCCTCTGTCCTTCAAGACCGACTCCCAAGGGACCCTTCTCACCAGTGTCCTCAATAACTCAAAGTCCACCCTCTAAAAAGCCAAAATAGCAGTTTTGCTGACTCCCCTCCTGACTTCCCCCGGGATTAAGAACTGTGCCATTTTGTGGTCACTCTGCCCAAGACGACTCCAAACACATCTCCCACCAGTCCTCCTCTAGTCACAAACAGCAGGTCAAGCGGGGCACCTCCCCTGGTAGACTCACTTATCAGCTGTGCCGGGAAGTGATCTTCCATGCACTCCACGAACCTCCTACACTGCTTCCTCTGCCATTTGCTCATAGAATGCCTCGTCTGTCTCTTCATCCTGATTTGGTCATCTGGGTCAGACCCCCACCAGGATGTCTGGCTTGTTGGCCCTCCAACCCTTTTGTTAAATGCAGCAGGAGAGCACGTGGATGTCCCAGGTACCACAAATAACATCTGTGTATGCTTAGGCAGCTGAGTTGTGCCTACATGACAACTCTCACACTGAACGATTTTCAAGCCAGAGCTGAATCAAAATCCTGCTTGTCTTGAAAGAGAGGAATTTCTCAAGGGGTATATGATGAAGTTACACAAGCATAGCTGTGCACTGACGTGGGAGATTGATATCCAAACGAAGGATATCATTCTTTGTTTTCAGCTGCAGAAGGTACAGGTCTGCCAGCCTGTAAGGTAAGCGTCCAAGGTGGCTTTGGACATCTTAAATGCCATGGCAATGTTCATGTGACTGAATAATATTCTGAATTGAGATGGATTTCAGTAGAAAACAATATTCAAATTAGGAAATATCTTGTTGGTGTATTTTGAGAACTACTAGTCTGTGTGGTCTTACTGACAATGATCCAAGGTTTTCTGA